>NW_024396026.1:0-27347 GCF_016617805.1 Bactrocera tryoni
GTCCAGTGATTAAAACAGTATTATTAAAGTAAGAATTTGTATTTAAGCAAAAAACTTTACAATTCAATTATAATATTTTAATAATTCATTATATTAACACTTTAACTGGATTCTGCCCGGCCATAGCTTTCCCTCTTTGCAAAGGAGGGAAATCAGAGTTACGCTTGCTCAACTGTATTCTGAAAAATTTAAACTCTTAACTATACAGAATCGACCCCTATATACTGTCCCATGAAACCAGACGTTTGGTATATATGTAAGTATGTAATACTCTTTTAATTTCTGAACGTGAATACCTTTCTTCGTTTACTATATTAATAATAATAATAATGATGCTGAATAGCAACGTAGTCATTCATTTGAAAAATTTATAATACAATACGAAAATATTACTGTATTGTAATTAAGAGTTGTGTACTCAGAGTTGAATCAGAGTTTTTACCCAAAACAAATTATTGTTGAATGATTTGTGAGTATAATGTTTAATTACTCCTCAAATCATGCTAATTAATCGTTATTTTATGCTTAGTGATGGATGATGTCACATGCACATTTCATTTTGGAGAGCCCACAGAGAGCTTACACCCGACCCATGCCTGATAATCTTGGCTTTCAAGAAAACATGTTCTTTTAACATGGTACAATTAAAAATATGACCTAAAATGCACCAGTTATAATGATTTTAAATTTTTCGTTATGCCATTTGGCATACGAGTTGAAGATATCGTTCAGATTGTTCCGGCTTCCACTAGCTATAATTTCCCCAGAAAAGGTAGTTTTATAATCAATACTATAACAATGTGTCCAAAAAAAACAAAGATTATCAAACCAGACTTGTTGACCAATAATTTACTGAATTTCAGCTCTGTTATTTTCTGATTATGTAAAAAAGGATGGAGTCATGGGAAGAAGTTCAGACAAGTGAGGAAAGATCTCTGATTCCCATTCAGTTGGGAGTGGCCAGAAACGATTATTTTCCATATGACTCAAGTAGCTCACGACTTCAGGTCCTAGACCAAGTATCCTCTGGGTTGCCAAAGAACTTCCGTTTGAAAGCGAGCTAAAGAGAGAAGGCGAAACACACCCTACATAGGCAATTGCGTTGGGCTTGGAACCCGCCACGTAAAACAGAGTACCAATGAAAACTAATCGACAATCTCGGATGAGAGAACCCTCTTTTGATAACGAACATGGCAAACAAAATAAGGACTACGATTTGAAGACATGCACCTGGAATGTCTGGTGCCTTAGTTGTGAAGGTGCCGCTGCCCAGTTGGTTGATGTCCTTGTTAGAGTGAACGCTGACATCAGCGCCGTCCAAGAAATGCGATCAAGGACTGAGGCGAGTAAGTCCTTGTGGCATTTACTATAGTGGACATATAAAGAAGCGCAAGTTCGGTGTGGGATTCGTGGTGGGAGAGAGACTCCGTCGTCGATTATTATCATTCACTCCGGTGGATAAACGTCTAGCAACAATCCGCATAAAAGCGAAGTTCTTCAACATATCGCTGATTTGCGCCCACGCCCCGACGGAGGAGAAGGACGATGTGACCAAAGATGACTGATACATCAAGCTACCTGGCTGTCTCCGGATCGAAAAGCCACCAACCAGATTGATAATGTTGTGATGGACGGAAGACACATCTCCAGTGTTCTAGACATGCGTACGGTCTGAGGTCCTAACAAGGACCATAAATCTTTCGCAGAACTTTTCTCTTGAAAACTCGCAACGCCGACTCATCAGATGTTGGCATCGTCTATGTCTCTGCACCATATAGCAGGACGGGAATAATGAGCGACTTATAAAGTTTTGTTATTGTTCGTAGAGAGACGACTCTACATCTCAATTGCCTATTTAGTCCAAAGGAGCACCTGTTGGCAAGAGATATTCTGCGTTGGATTTCGAGACTGACATTGTTTTTGGTATTGATGCTGGTTCCAAGATAGACGAAATAATCTAATACTTCGAAGTTGTGAATGTCAACAGTGACGTGGGAGCCCTGTCGCGAGTGCGACAACTGTGTGCGTGATGACAGGAGACATTTCGTCTTGCCTTCGTTCACCACCAGGCCCATTTTCTTTGCTTCCTTACCCATTCTGGAGAAATCAGAACTAACGGCGAGATTCTGAAGACCAATGACATCAATATCATCAGCATACGTTAGCAGATTTTACTTCCTGGGTTTAGTTGCAGAAGCAGGTTGCAGAAGTCGCACGATAGGAAGTCGCCTTGTCTGAAACCTCGTTTGAGCGGCTTGGAGAGGTCATTATCGATCCTGACGGAGCTTTGGTGTTACTGGTAACGTCACTTTACACAGCCGTATTAGTTTTGCGGGGATACCAAATTCAGACATCGCGACATAAAGGCAACTGCTTTTCGTGCTGTCGAAAGCAGCTTTGAAATCGACGAAGAGGTGGTGTGTTTCGATTCTTCTTTCACGGGTCTTTTCCAAGATTTGGCGCATGGTGAATATCTGGTCGGTTGTTGTTTTGCCAGGTCTAAACTGATAAGGTCCAATCAGTTTGTTGACGGTGGGCATTAATCTTTAATAGAGGAAGCTTATCCCACGTTAGTTGCAACAGATTGTGGGGTCTTCCTATTTGTAGATTGGTCATATCACACTTAAATTCCAATGATTGGGATGCTTCCGTCCGACCATATAAGGTGTGTTGCATAGTAAACAGGACTTTTTGAATCTAGCGAACCCTGTTGGCGCCATCTTTGTCGACTGGTGCGTTAGAATCTGCTATCTTTATCGATTGTCCAGTGATAAGTTCATGACATTTCATAGATTGGAAGTGAAGTTATTGTGTTTTAAGTGGCAGTATGTTTGTGTTGTCGGTGCGAAAATGAGCTTCGAACAAAAAGCCAACATTAAATTTTGTTTTAAAATTGGTTAAACTTTTACCGAAACGTTTGAATTGATGAAACAATTTTATGGCGATGATTGCCTATCACATATCAGAGGCCACGAATGGTTTCAATGTTTTCAAAGTGGTCGTGAGGACATAAATGACGATCAATTTGTAGGCCAATCAAAATCCGTTATCACCGGCAATTCCATCGAAACTGTGCGTGAATTCGTCAAAAATCAGCCGAAATCATCTCTGAAATTCATGGAATTGAACATCTCCAAAACATTGATTTATCGATATCGCATTTTGACTGAACATCTGGGCTTACGAAAGTTGTGTGCACGGTTTGTTCCAAACAAATTGGCTGACGACCAAAAATTGCTCAGAACCCAATATTCTAAGGACATCATAAAAGATGTCGAAAAGGACAAAAACTTCCTTTTCAATATTGTGACTGGTGAAGAAACGTTGTTTTTCCAATTTGATCCCGAAGCGAAACGCCAGAGTGCTGAATGGAAGGCACCGGACGAGCCGAATCCCAAAAAATCGAGCATGGAGAAGTCAAAAGTGAATACAATGCTGACTTGCTTTTATAATTGCAAGCATTTTGTCCACAGAGAATTTGTTCCACCCGGTCAAAACGTTAACGCGGTATTCTACCTTGGGATTTTGAAGCGTTTGGTGCGCCGTAGTCTTCGTGTTCGTCCCGAATATCGCAAGGATGAAAGTTAGCGTTTGTTGCACGATAATGAGCCGTCTCATCGATCGACGCTTGTGACGGATTATTTGACCAAAAGTCACTTTTTGATCATTAACTACTCCCCGTATTCACCTGATGTGGCACCATGCTACTTCTTCTTTTCGAAAAAATGCATTTGCGCATGAAAAGAAGCTATATGCGGACGTAGAGGCCTTTCAAAAGGCTTGCACCGGCATGCTGGAGGCCAAACTGGCCAACGAGCTAAAACACTCGTTCGACATGCTTTTGAACCGCACAAAAAGCTGTATTGAAGCAGAAGGAGACTATTTTGAATAAAATAAATTGATTTTGACGAAAAAAACCATTTGTTCTGTTTTTTTTAGGTCCTGTTTACCTTGGAAAACTCCTTGTATTCTTATCAGTTCTTCGCCGCCCTGTTTGAATAGTTCGACCGGCAATCCATCGGCCCCTGCCGCTTTGTTTTTCTTCAGTCGGGTAATTGCTATTCGAGCTTCTTTATGGTCGGGCAATAGAAAGTCTGTTCCATCGTCATCGATCGACAATTTGGGTTCACTTTCTCCTGGCGTTATGCTTTCACTGTTATTCAGCAGGCTGGAGAAGAGTTCCCTCCATAATTTAAGTATGCTCTGGGCATCGGTTACTAGATCACCTCCTTGGGTTTTACAAGAGTATGCTTCGGTCTCGAAACCTTTTATTAGTCGCCGCATTTTTTCGTACAAACTTCGAGCTTTACCCTTGTCGGCCAGCTTGTCAAGCTGTTCATACTCACGCATTTCGGCCTCTCTCTTTTTCTGTCTGCAAATGCGTCTCGCTTCCCTCTTCAACTCTCAATATCTATACCATCCCGCACGTGTTGTGGTCGATTGTAACGATGCGAGGTAGGCAGCCTGCTTTCTCTCCGCTGCGACACGGCGCTCCTCATCGTACCCGCTCTTCTTTTGCTTTTTCCGCAGAGCAATGGTTCCTGTTGCAGCTGTACATATGGAGCTATAAATGCCGTTCCACAGTTCCCCTATAATGAGTTTGTGACGAGTGCTCTCAGAGAGCCGAAGTTCAAGCCCAGTAGAAAATCGTTCGTAAAATCACCGATTTTGAAAATTAGCAGTTCATTAAGAAACATAAAAAAACTGAAAAGTATGTGACAAAATTTTTGTTCACTCATACCATTCCAAAGATATTGCATTTTTGTCTGACTACCGCTATTTAAAGGTATGGCACATTCATCGTTGTGCAATGTGTTAATGCTTTTCTGGCGGCACAGATGTCGGGAGCTTACGAGTTCCTAACATCAACTCGGACCGCTACCTTGTTGCAGCCAAGATTCGCACCCGCCTCTGTGCAGCTAAAAACGCATGCCAACAAACAGAAGGAAGGTTCCACGTCGAGAAGCTGCAATCACAACAGACAGAAGAATGATTTTCTACTCTTGCTTGACCAGCTGGCCGATAGGGGTAATGCTCGAAAACTCTACGAAAAGGTGCGGCGATAGAAGGATTCAAGACCGGAGCATCCTGTAGAACCCTCAGAGATGATCTAGTAACCGATGCCCAGAGCATATTAACATTGTGGAGGAAGGCTACAGCAGGGCAGTAAGAGCATAACGCCAAGAGGAAGCGAACCCAAATCGTCGATCGATCACGATAGAGCAGACGTTCCATTGCACGACCATGAAGAAGTTTGAATAGCAATTAGCCGTCTGAAGAACAACAAAGCTGTTCAAACACGGCGACGAAGAACTGATAAGAATATGGTCGGACGAAAGCAAGCGCAACGATTGTAATTTAAGTGTGCTCTGCACAATCTACAAAAAGAAAGACCCCACAATCTGCGCCAACTAACGTGGGATACACTACCTTAATATCGCATTTAAGGTTCTGTCGAACGTATTGTGTTTAAGACTTAAGCCCACCGTCAACAACAAACTGATTGGACCTTATCAGGGTGGCTTTAGACCTGGCTAATCAACAACTGGCCAGATATTCTCCATCCACCCAATATTGGAAAAGACCTGCGTAAAGAGGATCGACACACACCCCGTCTTTGTCGATTTGAAAGCTACTTTTGACAGCGCGAAAAGGAGTTGCCTTTATGCAGCTATGTCTGAATTTGGTATTTCCGCAAAACTAATACGGTTGTGTAAGCCGAGGTTGAGCAACACCAAAAGCTCCGTCAGTATCGAGAAGGACTTCTCCGAGCCTTTCGATACCATGCGAGGTTTCAGACAAGGCGACTCCTTTTTGTGTGAGTTCTTCAAGCAACTTCTGGAGAAAATAATTCGGGCTGCAGAACTAAACCCAGAAGGTACAATCTGCTGGCGTATGTTCATGATATTGATATCATTGGCCTTAAGAACCGCGCCGTTATTTCTGCTTTCTCCAGAATGGATAAGGCAGCGAA
Organism: Bactrocera tryoni; assembly: GCF_016617805.1. NCBI lineage: Eukaryota > Metazoa > Arthropoda > Insecta > Diptera > Tephritidae > Bactrocera > Bactrocera tryoni. The sequence goes on from NW_024396026.1 coordinate 5,975, forward strand.
GAAAATGGGTCTTGTGGTGAACGAAGGCAAGACGAAATATCTCCTGTCATCAAGCAAACAGTCCTCGCTCTCGCCACTAGGCTCCCACGTCACTGTTGACATTCACAACTTCGATGTGTTAGATAGTTTCGTCTATCTTGGAACCAGCATCAATACCAAAAACAACGTCAGCCTCAAAATCCACCGCAGAATATCTCTTGCCAACATGTGCTACTTTGGACTAAGTAGGCAATTGAGAAATAGAGTCCTCTCGCGACGAACAAAAACGACACTTTATAAGACACTCATTATTCCCGTCCTGCTATATGGTGCAGACGCATGGACGATGACTGCATCTGATGAATCCACGTTGCGAGTTTTCAAGAGAAAAGTTCTGCGAAAGATTTATGGTCCTTTGCGCGTTGGCCACAGCGAATATGGAAAGACGAGCTGTATGAGATATACGACGACATTGACATAGTTCAGCGAATTAAAAGACAGCGGCTATACTTGCTAGATCATGTCGTCCAAGTAGACGAAAACACTAATTGCAATCGATAATTTTTGCCATCTTACTGCTGAGTGAGAATAATAAAAAGAAATATTTATATCTCACATATTTTTATTTATGAAAATAAAACAATTTTAAACGCGCAATTGTTAGCAGTTTCATGCAAAGTTGTCACTATAGCGTATAGAATGGCCTGATACCGGCCGTTCTAAAAATGAGCACGAAAGAACGGGTGTAAAATTACAGAACGATATCTCACTCACTCGGCTTAGATCGTCATACTGATCATTTATATATATATACATATTCACTTTACAGTGTCTCTAACATTTCCCTTTGGGTGTTGAAAGCATTATGGCAAACTTAAAAAATTGTGTAAAAAATTGGAAAACAATTCATCCTTGATAACTGAAATGGGATACTTTATGTGATATCAACTAAATCAGAGGGAGCTGAAGTAATTCGTGGACCGATATCACAATTTTTCAGCATTGAACTATAGAATATCCAGTATTATTCTTCCACTTAATTTTGCTAAGGTATTTTATATATTGGCAGATGTATCTTATATATTGGCAGATATATCTTATACAAGTATATAAAAATGAAACGCCATTTTTGTATGTCCGCGCATAAAGCCCAAACCACAGCACAGAAAGACTTGAAAATTTGCACGGGTATTCCCTTAGTCCTGTAGAAGGTTCTAACACCGACCTTTTTTGAAAAATCACCTTCCATTTTGCAGTTTATGTACATATATATTTAAAACTCAGGAACGGCTGAACCGATTTTGCTGAAAATTGGTGATGAGGTAGCAAGAAAAAGTTGAATTATAGTTTGAGATGAGTGCAGAATAGCTGACAAAAATTCCTTTTTTTTTTTTTTTTCAAAATTATTTTTATTTATTGTATCTGCTTTTTCTTAAAGCCTAACAATAAGTAATAAAATCTTAAATCTATTTAAAAACTAGACAGACTCAAGCAAGTGATTGAGCTGTTTTGGTGATACGTCGCTCTTTAATACGCAGGCATATCTCTTCTTTTAAGTCGTGTTTGATCGCAGGAATGTACCAAAGCATTAGCCAAAGGGTTTGGGTGATCTCGAAGTTTAGACATATATTTAATTCTGCTGTCTTCTACTTCTTTTTTTACCATAGGAATACCAAGGTCTTTATGGATATTTTCGTTACGCATGTACCATGGTGAACACGTGATTGTTCTAAGCATTTTTGATTGGAACCTTTGTATTAGATCACTATTAGTTGCACAGGTCGTACCCCACAGTTGAATGCCATACATCCAAAGCGGCTTTATGACCGCATTATATAAAAGCACTTTGTTGTCTAGGCTAAGTTTGGAGTTTTTATTTAAAGGCAATTTAAATTTGCAGCTCTAATCTTCATACATGTTATTTTACTAGAGATATGTTTTCTCCACGTGAGCCTTCTATCTAGGTGAATACCAAGATATGTTACTTCGTTCGCTTGTGGTACTAAAATATTGTTTATTTTTACTGCCGGACATATCTTTGGTCTTAGCGAAAATGTAATATGCTTACACTTCTGTTCGTTCACGTTTATACGCCAGTTCGCTAGCCACTCTTCGACAGAACTTAAATGCTTCGCTAATACTCGTGATGCTGAAATGTGGCATTTTGTTGCGGCTCACTATAGCTGTGTCATCCGCAAAAGTTGAAGTTAATACATTATTAGCTGTTGGAAGATCTGCTGTATATATGATGTATAGGTGTTGGGCCTAAACACTGCCTGGGGTACACCAGCCCTTATCTGTGGTTCATCAGATATGAAATCTCCCACTTTTACCATAAATTTTCTATTTTTTAAGTAAGATTCCAAGGTTTTATACATTCTAAAGGTAGAATTTTTTTAATCTTATATAAAAGACCTTCGTGCCACACCTTATCAAATGCTTGAGCTACATCTAGAAATATTGCTGAGCAGTACTCCCTGTGCTCAAATGCTTTCCTTATCTCGTTAGTAATTCTATTTACTTGCTCTATTGTGCCATGTTGCGCACGAAATCCGAATTGATGCATTGGTATTGTGTTATTTACTTCGAGGAAAGGAGACATCTTTGATAGTAATACTTTTTCCAATACTTTTGAAAGACAGGGTAGAAGACTGATTGGTCTGTATGAAGACGGCTGTGTTAGGTCTTTCCCAGGTTTATCTATCAAGATAATCTGCGACTTTTTCCATGAAATTGGATAATATCCGAAACTAAGAATTGCATTGAAGAGCAAAGAGAGCACCTCTACAGTAATAATTGGTAACTCAATTAGCATTTTGGGGAAATTTTATCATGTCCCGGCGACTTTTGGATTAAGTTCTTTGATGATACCAATGATTTCAGAAGGTGTCATAAGAGACTCGAGCGACTCTTTAGCTATGTTGGGTAAGATTGACAGCTTAAAGTTGTTCTTTGGCAAATTGGGTTGAATAACCTTTTCGAGGTGATTTGCAAAGCAATTAGCCTTTTCCTCATCACTTCAAGCCCAATCTTCATCCAAGTCTCGTATTGACATGTTGGAGTCAGTTGGTGGCTTCGTGAACTTTTGAATTTTCCAAAGGTAATTTTGTTTGCTTGAATTTGGACAAAGCTTCTTTATATACATTTCTGTGTTCAATTCTTCCTCACGTTTGAGCGCTTTTCTTAGTTTACGTACAGCAGTTTTCAGTTGAAGCTGAGTGGAGGGGGAGCGATTTCTCTGCCATTCACGTCTTGCACGTCTTTTTTCATTTACAAGCATTTCTATTTCTTTATTAGAGATTTTTCTGAAACCACGCGGATTATAGCTTTTGTTTGGTGTTGCTAAGACAGCTGCGCTGGTTATTATATCATTGACTTCTCTTATGCTTTCGTCAATATCTCTTCCTGTATTTATTTTGTACTCAACATTAATGTGGCTACTCACGTATTTTTTATATTTTAGCCAATTCGTTTTATAAGAAGTCAAACCTACTTTTGGATTAACGAATATGGGTTGTTCACATAACTTTATTAGTACAGGAGAGTGATCAGAAGATAGATCAGTACATGTATCAGCTGTTATAAGCGATTTATCTATATTTTTGATTACAGCAAAATCAATTAAATCTGGTATTTTTTTACGATCACTAGGCCAATACGTCGGCTTGCCAGGAGATATTATTTCAAGGTTATTGTGCCTATTTATAACAGTTTGATACAGCTGTCGTCCTTTCGGATTAATAAGACGTGAGCCCCAGTACGTGTGTTTTGCGTTTATAATCATAGTTTCAATGCCTCCATTTGGAGGATTTTGCGGCAGTTGCATTTGCACAGTATTGCCTTTCACCACATTTGCATAGCTTCCTTGCATATTATTATTGTTAGAAGTAATAGGATTTGAACTTTTTTCTGAGGTTGCTATAATTTCATTACGGGGTGTTTGTAACATTTGGTTACGACGTGCTTGAATGCCCTGTGACAACTTCGATTTCAAATCTTTATATACAGGGCAACCTCTGTAGTTAGCAGTATGATTTCCTCCGCAATTGCTGCATTTTTTATTTAATTCTTCTTTCTTAAGGGTGCATTTAGAAGTGGGATGTAAATCACCACATACCACACAAACACTGCGTAGAGTGCAGTATGATTTAGTATGCCCATATTCTTGGCAGTTAGTACATTGTACCGGACCGTTTCTTTTATGTGGTTCTTCCACTGTTACTCTACGATCCTTTCGGATTAATAAGACGTGAGCCCCAGTACGTGTGTTTTGCGTTTATAATCATAGTTTCAATGCCTCCATTTGGAGGATTTTGCGGCAGTTGCATTTGCACAGTATTGCCTTTCACCACATTTGCATAGCTTCCTTGCATATTATTATTGTTAGAAGTAATAGGATTTGAACTTTTTTCTGAGGTTGCTATAATTTCATTACGGGGTGTTTGTAACATTTGGTTACGACGTGCTTGAATGCCCTGTGACAACTTCGATTTCAAATCTTTATATACAGGGCAACCTCTGTAGTTAGCAGTATGATTTCCTCCGCAATTGCTGCATTTTTTATTTAATTCTTCTTTCTTAAGGGTGCATTTAGAAGTGGGATGTAAATCACCACATACCACACAAACACTGCGTAGAGTGCAGTATGATTTAGTATGCCCATATTCTTGGCAGTTAGTACATTGTACCGGACCGTTTCTTTTATGTGGTTCTTCCACTGTTACTCTACGATGCAGCAAATATTTCAAATTATATATTGGATGGGTCTCATTTTTTTTAAGTTGATTCGAACTCGGCAACAATTCAATTTTAAACATCGGCTGTGGTACTTTGTTTCTATTAAATATATTTACAACTGTTTTAATTCCAAAACCACATTCTTCCAATGCTTCTTTAACTTCACTAGAGTCTACGGCGGGCTCTATACCCTTGATTACAACAACTAGGCCCTTAGAGCTCTTCAGTTGATACGAATAATAATTTTTGTTTTTATTTGACAAAAATTTAACTATGTCCATAAAACTTTTTTCAGTGTAGGACTGAATTTTTGTTTCATCTATATTGCCTTTTTTCAAAGGCACTATATGGAAATTGTTATTACCTACAATTTTACTTAATTCAGCAACGAGAGCATTTCGCGCAAATATATTGGAGGTGGTTTGGCATTAACGACTGTGGTGGTACCCTTCGCATCGTCGTCTGATCCATTGCTTAGTAAGGCAAATCGATTGCCATTTAAAACCTCCGGTTTATTCTTGATTGGTGTACCGCCTTGAAATTTCTTGGGATTGACCGCTGACTTTGAAGGACTTAATTTCCTTTTTATGTTAATGTAGCGATCAATGCCGGTTTGTACAGACTGGCCTTTTTTTATTGGTACATTCTCACCTTGCTTTATGTTGTTCTTTGCTGCCTGCGTACTTGCTGGTGCCTGCTTAGTTGTTGGTGTGATCACGTTTGCTGCTGGCCGTTGTTGACTGCCGTTCTCTTCTGCTTTTGCTTTTTGTAAGCTCTGCTTATGATGCTGCTCAGTTGATCGCTGCGATGACTCATCCTTCTCACCGTTGCCTTGTTTGTTGGTAGGAGCTGAACTCGCAGGCTCGACAAAGCTGAAGTAGGCATTCACAGAATGCCTACGGCCTTGTTGGTGGGGCTGCGCTGCGCTCATGCTTTTGTATTTTTGTTTGTTTTATTTCCCACTTATTATTTGTTATTTTATTATGTTTATTGTTTGTAAACAGTTTATGATTTTTTATGTTTTGATTTGCACTTTCGGCGTTATTGGCTAACGCTTGCACTTAATGCACTTTTTTTTAATATTTGTTTATTTGGTTTTTTTTTATTTTTGTTTTTTCGAAAGTTTCTACGGAGCGCATGAAAACACGTCCGTTTAGATTGAAAGCTCGAATCGAAAATTCCTGAAGCATTGCACAGAACAATGCAAAATTTAAAAGGAACGGACTTGATCGTTTTCTTACTGCTACACGTAAGATATTAGCCGTGGATTTTGCATTATATTTGATGAATGTTGAACAAAACATTACCATATGATTAGATATAGGGCATGAGACGCGCCCTCTTCTACTCTACTCCTGCACTGTTATTCACTATGACAAGAAGCATATATATTAGGGTGTGTCATTCTGATCTTCAGTGTCGAAGTCGATCAAGATTCGATTCTTGACATTCGAAAAATAGATTATTTTACGAGAAAACTCGATTTTCCAGTAGAATCGGAATCGAGTTTACCATCCCTACTGGCAGTCATCGCGTGCACATGTAATAACCTCCGCACAATAACCACCACAAAAAAAATTATTTTTTTTCCATGTAATTTATATGGAAAACAGAAAATTTGAAATAGGCACCTCTTAATATTAATATTAAGAGCTCATCTTTTGAGGGACTTTCTTTTTCACATTTTCGAAAGTTTTTAGTCTGTTTTTCAGTTGAAAAAAAAGGTTGCCTCAGAATGACACACCCTAATATATATGTATGTGTAACGATATAAGATGCAGATACAGAAAGTGTGAAGATGTTTTTACATCATACGTATTTACATATGTATGTACTATCCCTTAAGAGATTTAGGAAGTTAATAAAAAATTTATATTGCCAATTTAACTATTCCATTATATTTTTATGACGATAAATGATATCCTTGACAGCAAGCAGCGAGCGGGGCCGCGAGCTTAGACAAGTAATACATATATAAAACTAACCGGAAATTTTAAATGCTTATATAATTCTTATAAATTTTTTGTATTAGGTATATGGAACTAGCGAATATTTTGATCCGATTTCATCTAGCTTTGGTATTACGAAGATATTTATTCCAGCGCAATTAGAGGCGCTTGGGATTTCATTAAGAAACCTCAGAGAGAAATACAAATATATATGGTTTTATCTGATTTTAGCCCTTTTCACCGTGTATAAAGAAGTGATAAAATAACTTGTCAGAAAGTTTGGTGGATTTAGCTTCAGCGGTTTGGATTATATGTACATATGTGTATTTAACCACGCCACGCTCAATTTTAAAATTTTCCATCGCTACTGCGATCCGTAGATACCAAACTAAGGTTTTGTACCTTAACTTAGTGCTTATTCTAATAGAACATCGTTTAATGACGTTTTGAGGGTGTGGCAGTGATGCCACTACGCTATTACGTACGGCCAGACAGTCACCCAGATTTCAAATCATCTCGTATTCCTGTTCATAATATTATATCACACATAGCACACCAGGGCATAGACCGAATCACTGAAGTTGTGACATGTGCAGTTCACAACTGGGCCAGCGAATTCCATCCATTCCCGTTGCCCCAGCAAGCTTAGGTCTGGTGCTAAGAATAATTATTTTATTTACAATTGTAATTTTTAATTCATATTTTGAATTTAATAAAGGAGCACAGTTCCCAAAAATGTTTTGTTTTTAATGAAAACTAAAACAAAAGTTTTTAATTAGCGTCCAGCGAATTAAAATAGTATAACGCCCGAAAAACTAAAAGTACGGGTAAGCGATTGATCAAAACATACAAACAGTTTTAAAGAAATAAACAAACGCGAAAAGCCGAAAATCAAAAGGATACGCGAGTGTATAAAAAGTTTGTATGACACGAAAAAGCGGTTACTGACGGACAAGAGGATCAATTAACGCAGAAGGACCCTAATACTACATCAGAAAAAGGGCAACCCCGAACCGTGCAACAACATCCTAATGAGAAGCTAGACGTCATTATAGTACGGAAATTTTACAATTTTTTCTATTAATAAACATGTATAAGTAATGAAATGATAATTGTTTGCGAAAAAAGAAAGTGAAAGAAGAAAATATAAAAATGTTAAAATAAAGAAAAGATAATTGGAAGTGAGAAGAAAAGTTTGTTATTATTATAAAAAATCCTCATAAAATTGTTAAAAGGTACATATATAAAAATTAAAAAATAAGGAAAATATTATTTGCTATTATAAAAAAAAATGTTGTAAGAAAAATTTATAAATAAAGAAAATATAGTTAGTGAAAAAACAGATAAAAAGCTAAATATTATTAAAAACAAAACTCCCAAAATGGTAAAAAGAAAAGATTTTTGCAAGTAAAGGAAAAATAATTGAAATTAGAAAAAAGATAATTGTTATAAACACTTTTTAAACTATTATTATAAATTTCAAATCTTTCCGGTTTATAACATTTTACAAGGAAAGAAAAGATATGTCTTATTATAGAATACGGACAAAATAAGTTTTGCAAAATGTCAAATTCACCAGAATCGAAAAACTAAATCAGGTAAAAATAGATTATGGTTAGACCACGCATCCCCGGCTTTAACGAAACTGATCACAGCGTTACACTGAACGCAGACAATATAAACGAACTGGATAAATATTTTCTCAGGACAACCATGAGAATTAAACTCCTGGAAGAAGAGTATTGTGGGAATGTTTAAGGCATGCGATGGAATCAAGAATGCCCCTAAGTAGTTTGCAACATTACAAAGGATTACAAAACAAATAGTTGGCAATGCCTGGACTCAATACTCCATTTGAGTGAACACAAATTCAACAAGTAAGGAAGCGCTAAGTTCGGGTGTCACCGAACATTTTATACTCTCGCATGATAAAGTGATAATCGAGATTTCATTATCCGTCATTTACATATTTTTCAAATACCGTATTTGTGTAAAGTTTTATTCCGCTATCATCATTGGTTCCTAATGTATATACATATATTATACAGAAAAGGCATCAGATGGAATTCAAAATAGCGTTATATTGGAAGAAGGCGTGGTTGTGAACCGATTTCATCCATATTTCGTACATGTTATCAGGGTGTTAATAAAATATTATATACCGATTTTCATTGAAATCGGTCTAGTAGTTCCTGAGATATGGTTTTTGGTCCATAAGTGGGTGACGCCACGCCCATTTTAAATTTAAAAAAAAAAGCCTGAATGCAGCTTCTCTCTACCATTTCTTTCGTAAAACTTAGTGTTTCTGACGTTTTTTGTTAGTCGGTTAACGCACTTTTAGTGATTTTCAACATAACCTTTGTATGGGAGGTGGGCGTGGTTATTATCCGACTTCTTCCATTTTTGAACTGTATATGCAAATGCCTGAAGGAAACGACTCTGTAGAGTTTGGTTGACATAGCTATAGTAGTTTCCGAGATATGTACAAAAAACTTAGTAGGGGGCGGGGCCACGCCCACTTTTCCAAAAAAATTACGTCTAAACATGCCTCATTCTAATGCGATCCTTTGTGCCAAATTTCACTTTAATATCTTTATTTATGGCTTAGTTATGACACTTTATAGGTTTTCGGTTTCCGCCATTTTGTGGGCGTGGCAGTGGGCCGATTTTGCCCATCTTCGAACTTAACCTTCTTATAGAGCCAAGGAATACGTGTACCAAGTTTCATCTTGATATCTCAATTTTTACTCAAGTTACAGCTTGCACGGACGGACGGACAGACGGACGGACGGACAGACGGACGGACGGACAGACATCCGGATTTCAACTCTACTCGTCACCCTGATCACTTTGGTATATATAACCCTATATCTGACTCTTTTAGTTTTAGGACTTACAAACAACCGTTATGTGAACAAAACTATTATACTCTCCTTAGCAACTTTGTTGCGAGAGTATAAAAATGCCTCACGATACATTATTAAAAATACACAGCCACATAACTTTCAAAATCTACGATACCATCATACAATCCACCCTATTAATTGTGTGAGAGGAGGCACTGCTGTTATTGTAAAAACAGCATTAAATATTATGAAAATCAATACGCACAATATTCAAACCACAACTACATTAAAAGCAAAGAACCAACTCTTGTTCATTACCGCAATATATTGCCCGCCGAGATATGCAGGGGTGTTGTGGAATCCAAGACAGAATTGCTTAGCTGTCAGAATTGCAAACCAATTCTGATTTTCAATGGTGTCACAGAATCTAATTGGATTTTCGTCTTTTCGCATATAAGAAAAACCAATATTCGAATCAGCTGTTTACTAATGTGCAAATTTGCAAATGAATACATTTGGAAGCAAACCTATTTAAGTTTTTAATGAGTTCCGAATTAAAGAGAGATTTTGAGAGATAACATTTATCGAATGAATAAAGATGCATTTGGGTGTTTAATTACGTTTATTACTGTTCAAAATTACTAAAAAGGCTAAAAATGAATGACTAGTTACGCAAAATTTCATATACTAGATTATCTTTATGGGAGTTGGTAATAAAAATTGGACGATAGGCGTGACGCCACCGACTTTTTGCTGCAATCCCATATCTCGCGGCCCGACCAACTGACTTGAACAAAATTTACTACGTGGCATTATTTTCATATCCCAAGTCACCAAACGAAAATAGTCAAAATCGTACTACCACCACTAGGGCGGGTCGATTTAAAAATCGCCCATTGCTCTATGAAAATCATATTCTAGGGATCAAAATAAGATACTTTGCCGAAGGAACCATACCTCTGAAACGAATTTTGATGTCCCCCAATTTGGGTCGAACTTTTGGGTAGGGGCAAATTTTGAAAAATCCCACTTTGACCCATTTAGAGTGCTCCAATCGAGTCCAAAGGTACGACCGACCCCCAATAACTTTGGACGACCGATCCTCCTATGCCAGTGGCGCACCCTCTGGAACTCCCCAGGGGGGTTCCCCATACAATAATTTTAAAAAATCACCATTTTTCGTGATTTACATGAAAAAATCAGCTAAATTGCAACCAGAGCTGAGTTCTGTTTAACAACCGAAACCCTACGCGTCTTACTTTACAATTACCATTTCATTCTTATTACCTCAAAAAGTTTACAATGAATCCACCATCCTCTACACCGCAAAATGAAGCAACTGCATCAACAACTATCGAAAACCCAATGAGTCATATAAATGGGTCAAAGTGGGATTTTTCAAAATTTGCCCCTACCCAAAGGTTCGACCCAAATTGGGGGACATCAAAATTCGTTTTAGAGGTATGGTTCCTTCGGCAAAGTATCTTATTTTGATCCCTAGAATATGATTTTCATAGAGTAATGGGCGATTTTTTTGCCTGCCCACAAATCGACCCGGCCTAACCACCACGCTTGCTTTCTATATAGCACAATTTTAAATTCTACTTAATTCTTTCCCTTTCAAGTACACAAATCAAGATGCAATTAATATAACTGGGTAAAACTTTGCACGAATAATGCCCTTAGTGTGTGCCACCTTCCCGCATAAGCAAATTCCTCAAGATACCTCTCTGTCTCCGGATCGAAAAGCCGCTTGTTAGATATATCATGATTTGATAGACGAAAGAAAAATCTCTTGTGTTTTAGACGTGCGTACGCTCCGAGGTCCTAACATCGACTCGGACCACTATCTTGTTGCAGCCAAGATTCGCCCCTGCCTCTGTGCAACAAAAAACGCACGTCAACAAACACAAGGAACGTTCGACGTCGAAAAGCTGCAATCACAACAGACAGCCGAACGATTTTCTACCCAACTTGCACTCATCAGCAACTCGGTATAAGAGAACTGTGGGACGGCATTACAAGCTCCTTATGTACAGCTGCAAGCGAAACCATTTTTTTTTTGGAAAATGCAAAAGAACAGCTAGTAGTGCCGTGTCCGAGCGGAAAGAAAACAGACTGCTTACCTCGCATCGTTACGATCGACCACAGCACGTGCGGGATGGGATAGATATTGAAAGCAGAAGACAAAAAAATTGAAAGGACGAAATGCGTGAGTATGAAGAGCTTGACAACTTGGCCGACTGGGGTAATGCTCGGAAATTCTACAGAAAAATGCGGCGACTAACGGAAGGTTTCAAGACCGGAGCATACTCCTGTAGAACCCTCAGAGATGATCTATTAACTGATACTCAGAACACATTAAAATTATGAAGAGAACACTTCTACAGCCTGCTAAATGGCAGTGAAAGATGTCGAACCCGATTCCAGAATCGATGATGATGGAGCATGGCTGGATCCTGAAGAAGTTCGAATTGCAATTACCCGTCTGAAGAACAACAAAGTGGCGGGGGCCGATGGATTGCCGGCCGAGCTATTCAAACACGGCGGCGAAGAACTGATAAGGAGCATCCATCAGCTTCTTTGTAGAATATGGGCGGACGAAAGCATGCCCTACAAATTGAAGTTAAGTGTGCTCTGCCCAATCTGTGCCAACTACCGTGTGGTATGTCCTCTAAACAACTCATATAAGGTTCTATCGAGCGTATTGTGTAAAAGACTAAAGCCTACCGTCAACAAACTGCTTGAACCTTATGAGTGTGGCCTTAGACCTGGAAAATCAACAACTGACCAGATATTCTCCATACGCCTAATCTTGGAAAAGACCTGTGTAAAGGGTATCGACACACACCACCTCTTTGTCGATTTGAAAGCTACTTTTGACAGCGCGAAAAGGAATTGTCTTTATGCAGCTGTCTCTGAATTTGAAATATTTTTGTTAACAGTTATATCTGCGAAGTCTTAAATGATTTCGCCTATCTTGAAACCATAATTAAAACCAATAACAATGTCAGCCTCGAAATCCAACGCACAATAGCTTTTGCTAATATGAGCTTCTTTGGAATGAGCAGTCAATTGAGAAGTAAAGTCCTCTCTCGACGAACAAAAACCAAACTCTATAAGTCACTCATTATTCCCCTCCTGCTATATGGTGCAGAGAACAACATCTGATGAGTCGACGCTACGAGTTTTTAAGAGAAATGTTCTGGGGAAGATTTATAGTCCTTTGCGCATTGGTAACGGTGAATGTCGCATTCGATGGAACGATGAGCTGTACGAGTTATATGACGACATTAACATAGTGCAGCGAATGAAGAGACAGGGGCTGCGCTGGTTAGGTCATATTGTCCGTATGGATGAAAACACTCCAGGTCTGAAAGTATTCCAAACAGTACCCGCAGGTGAGAGCAGATGAAGATTAAGACCTCCACTGGTGAAGAAGGACCTGGCTGCACGTAGTGTCTCGAATTGGCGCCAAATTGCTAAAATAAGAAACGATTGGCGCGCTGTTGTTAACTCGGCTATAACCACGTAAGAGGTGTCTACGAGCTTAAGTAAGAAGCAGAGTGTGTCTCCTTATGATCAAAAACTGTTAAAATCTAACAAAAACTGTTCAAGTCCCTAAGCACCTGAGACCCCAGTAACTATAGAATACTTTTATTCCAAAAATCGACCAATGTGTGATATACTATATGTATATAATTGAAATTCGTGGACACGTCTTCTCTGTCAATGCTAAGTGTTGTGACAAGCGACATCCCTTAAACATAAATACTCACTTTTTTAAATATTATACTAAACTAATATAAACGAATTAATTTTATATTAAATATTGAATTAAAATGTTAAAATTTATTTTATATAAAGTACTCACCCTAATGATGTTGTTTTGTATACTCACCATAGTTTTCTACCATAATGTAGCGAAATGAATTCTACTTACCCATTTTTATAAATACATACTTACGACTCCCGTTAGTTTAAGCCGTTAGGTTAAGGTTTAGGCTAAGTCATAAAATTCCTGAAATAAAGAATTCAATTGTGTAAGAAGAGCAATCGCGATCGGCCGTTATTTTATTTATCGGTACAGGCAATTTATTTTTCACGCATTCTCAATGAACTAACTTTTCTCAAAAAAGGTTGAGATTTTTCATGGCGCCCGAGCAGGGACATGATGCGTGCTAAGAGCTTAATAATATAATAATAACAATTTTCGTGGATATCGTATTTTCGTATATACAATTTTCGGTTTTAATTGCTTGTGCGCGTTTCGCTTCTCGATTGTCGGTTGTCGTCGGCTAAATAAAAGTGAAAAAAATACAAACGTAACTTCATAAAAAGTGTACAAAACGTGTTAAAGTTTATAAAAAACAAAAAGATTCTTTTATTACAAATTACTGCTGTGAAAGTGAAAAGATTCACAGAGAGCAGTCACCGACTAACCTCTGACGCGTGCGGACGTTCACTCTTTTCGTGTGTTATCAGTATTGGCTTATTTGTCTGTTTTCGGTATACCGTTTCGTTACTCTGTGACGCTCTCTGCGTATCAATTGATATCTTAAAAAAAAAAAAAAAAAGTGCATAAATAGTTATAAGTGGTTGAGTAAGGTGTGTTCATAATGCCCCCTGGGGCCTACAATCCAGGGGAAAATAGGTTCGCCCTACTTTCCTCTAGTCCTCATACAAAACGAAAAAAAGCCAACAAATCTCAAGAGACTTTCCCTGAGCTCCCCCCCATTAACATCTCTAAAAACGACGACCCAAAATACATAGTTCTTAAATCATTAGAAGACAATAAACCACTGTCACGTTTTTCATGCTTTGCGGTGCATAAAGCCATTTTAGGCATTAGCAAAGATGTTAAATCCATTTCAGAATTGCGCGACGGAAGTCTTCTCTTACTAGTGAAAAATAAAAAAACTGCTGAAAAATTCACAAACACGATAACACTTTCGAACTTCTGCAAAATTTCAGCCAATTACTATGAACACCTTAACTCCGTAAAAGGCACGATTTTCGCGCCATTTCTTAACCATTTGCCTGAAAAACAAATTATTGAAGGTCTTGAAGATTATGGAGTAAGCGCAGTGTATAAATTCCAGAAGAAGCTTGAAGGTGTCATAGTCCCAACAGGTGCAATGCTCCTCACTTTTGATGCCTACAAGCTACCTGAGGAAATTGATGTAGCCTGGCGAAAAATTTCAGTCCGTCCCTACTATCCCAATCCGATGCGCTGCAAAACCTGTCAAAAGCTCGGACACACAATAAAAAATGCAAAGGCCTTCCTACATGCGTCAACTGCAGTCTCCCCCCTCACAATGATAGCGAATGCTCAAGAACCATGTGTGTGAATTGCTCAGGCGAACACCCTTCCTCCGCAAACACTTGTCCCAAGTTTATACAGGCTAAAGAAATTTTAAAAATAAAAACCATCGACAAATGCAGCATGCGTGAAGCAGCAATTAAATACAGATCTCAGCACTCCTCCACCTCTTCTTTTACACCCTTTTCAACAATAATTTCTCTACCTGCACAAATAACCACTCCAAACATTCCCACTTCAGCCTCCACAACATCAAAACCTTCCGAAAACGACAAAACAAAAAATTCACCTCAAGCTTCAAAAAAATTTCCACCTCTTCAAATAATACTTCAACTAACACTAGCTTACCAAACTCCAACAAATCTATCGCCCATTCATGGGCTTCTAGCACGACCACGCCAACAAACAACAAAACTTCAATCACCAATTCACCTTTTAATTCTACTTCGACCATACCCTTCTCTCTCACCAATTCTTCAACAATCAACCCCACCTCAAGTAACAATTATATCTTCCCTCGCCCAGAAATAACGACTGTGGTGGTCTAATGCTCTCCGACTCAGTACAAGCTGAGCCAAAGAGCGTTGCTGATCATAACAGTGACTTCGAAATGTAATGCATCTCTCACTGCATGTGGCTACCGGCGCTCTGCTCGCAGAGTGTCAAAAGCAGTTACATGCGTGTGTGTATGCATATACTCGTTCTCCCATCACTTTTCGTTTTACCTCCATATCATTTGCTATTCATCATGTTATCAATTTTGCAATGGAATATGAATGGTTACCTCAATAACTATCACGAACTTGAAATTCTGATTAAATACTATTCCCCATCCATCATTCTTTTAACCGAAACTCACTTACCCCAAAACCAAACTGCCTACACTCCCAAAAATTACATAGGGCATTTCTACAATCTACCTCAGATCACTAGTAAAAGCAAGGAATTGCAATATTAGTCAAAAGGAATATTCAACACAAGCTATCACCTATTCAAACAAGTTTCTCAGCACTAGCGATCGACATCAATACAACAACCAAGATAGTGGCTGTTTGCATATACATTCCTCCCAAAGATACTTTTTCTACATCTGATATTTCACTACTTCTAAACCAATTCAGTACGCAATGCATCATTGGAGGCGACTTCAACGCCTGGAGTACTATCTGGGGATCTGATTACACAAACTCCAGAGGACAAAAAATTGAAGACGCGTTAATCTCATCCAATTTTATATCACTAAATAATGGTGCTCCCACCCACTTTTCGACTCACCACACCTTTTCTACAGTTGACATTACACTTTGTTCCGCAACTCTAGCCTCAAATTGCCAGTGGAAAGTCCTTGACTCATTGCATGGAAGCGACCACTTCCCTATCCTTACCCAAATAACCTCAGTCTGCAACCAATCCTTGGTAAAATTCACACCCAGATTTAAAACTAACCAAGCCGACTGGAAGAAATTCGGTCAAATGTGCGAAGAAATCAGTGCAGCCTCTCCAATTGCTAATAACATAAACCAAGAAGCAGCTAAAATCTTAAGAGTTATACGATCAGCAGCTCACCTCACCATACCACAAACTAAACCAAATAGATCCAATAAAACCGTTCCTTGGTGGAGCTCCGAACTATCCACACTCCAAGTTTCCAAGCAGAACTTGTGGCACCAATACAAAACCGTTCCCTCAACAGAAAATTTATTGAGATACAAAAAAGCAAACGAACAATTCAAGCGAAACGCCAAATTAGCAAAGCGCAAAGCATTTGAAAAACTCACCTCCAGCATAAACCCATCAACAAAACCTAAAAAAATATGGAATGACATACGAATACTTGCTCGCTCCCCAAGACAAATGTCCTTTACGTACATTAATTCCGCTAATGGACCACTCTCTGACCCACATGCTATTGCCAACAATTTTGCTTCTCAGTTCTCCCTATCCTCCTCCGATACATCCTTTTCAAACACTTTCCGCAACCTAAAAGCAAGACGACTAAACCAGGAACCACCAATCTCTTACCCTTTATCAATCGCAGCCAAGCAACTTGAGTCCAAAATCCTCCCATCAGAACTCGAATTTGCCCTCTCCTCAGTCAAAGGAAGTTCACCAGGCCTGGACAAGATTACATATCCCATAATTCAAAACCTGCCAAACTCAGTCAGGAGTAGACTACTCAAGCTTTACAATTGCATTTTTGATAGTGGCCCCTACCCACATTTTTGGAAAACTGCATGTATTGTTCCAATACTAAAACCCAACAAACCCCCTTCAGATCTAAACAGTTATAGACCAATTTCGCTCCTATCATGTCTTGGAAAATTATTAGAAAAAATTATTGTCAATCGCTTAGCGTGGTATGCTGAAGTGAAAACCTTATAAGCCCTAATCAAGTTGCATACAGAAAGGATTTGGCACCATGGATGCACTCCTACATCTAGACTACTTTATTTCAAACGCTTTATCCTCCAAAAACCACGTGTCTTTATTAGCGATAGACTTTCAAAAAGCATTCGATAGAATCGGCATACACATAGTTTTGAAACAACTTGACGCTTGGAAAGTGGGCCAAAAAATTAAAAAATTTGTTAAAAATTTTCTCCAGCATAGAAAGTGTAGAGTCAAAATAAACGGATTTCTGTCCAACAGTGTTCCTTTAGATAATGGTACCCCTCAAGGTTCACCCTTATCTGCGTTTGATGAAATTGTTCTCCGAACAACAAATATCCGCGGCATCCAATGTCAGCACTATGCCGATGATGTAGTCTTCTACACAAAGTGTAACAATCTAGCTCAAGTCACTCAATTTTTCGAAAATGTCCTAGCAGAGTTAACTACATGGTCCCTGACTGCTGGTACCACAATATCAATAGAAAAAACAAAAATTTTACACGTTTGCAAAAAAGTGAACTGCTCTAATCTAACTAACTTCTGTACTAACCTTAATATTAGCATTGTTAATGAACTTAAAGTTTTAGGATTAATAATAGACTCTAAATATAGCTTTAAATCACATTGTAAATATGTTAGAGACTGTCTTGTGACAAGATTAAATATAATAAAATATCTAACATCTAAGAAAAGCCATATTCACCCGGCCACTCTTGTCAACGCTACCAGAGCCTTAATACTCTCCAAGGTTGAATACGCACTACCACTTTATGGAAACTGTCCAGCATCTGCAATCAACAAAATATCCACGCCTTATCACGTAGCAATACGGAGAAGCATAAGAGCATTCCCTACGACACCCCTAAAAAACCTCTTTGCAGAAACTGGCTTGCCTACAATCGCTGAAAGAACAATCGATAGCTGCCGTCGTTTACTCCCTAAACTGCTATTTACTCCAAACAATCTTTTAAAAAGAGACGTAAAAAACGAGATGTCAAGAAAACGGGAGCCAAGATTCTTGCCAGCAATCAGTCGACCGCTGAAATTCCTTAAACACGTTCAGATACCGCATACTTCAAGGCCTAGAGTATCCACTATCCGCCCACAGTGGTTGATTAACAACATTCCTCACACAATTAAAACGCTCCAATTTCCAAAAACAAATACACCACAAGAGAAATACAGAGCAATTTATGCGAAAGTAAAGCACTTTTACAGCCAAAATGGATGGAACTTCTTATTTACGGATGGCTCTAAATCCCGCGACAACACATCATTTGCAGTAACAAAAGAAAATGGAGAAATTATTCGGCACGGCCTACTCCACCCAATTTGCTCCGTGTTTACCGCTGAAGTCTCCGCTGTTCTCGAAGCCATCACATATGCTAAGCTTCACCGAGGCAAGTTCATTATTTGCACCGACAGTAACTCATGCCTTGACGCCATCGAATGCCCCTTCAATGGTCAAAATGAGGTAGTCGCGATACGCAACACTTTAATAGCCACACCTCGAAAAATCAAACTAATGTGGATACCAGGCCACACGGGAATCATTGGCAACGAAAACGCTGACGCCGCTGCAAAAAACGTTGCAAAAACATCATCCATAATGTTTAACTATGAATATGTCTAAAAAAGACATTTTGACTGAAGTCGCAAACGAAAGCCGCCAGACTCAAATTAGCGATTGGAACACCTATGCTCATCACTACTCCGCTATCAATCCTAGCAGAAAGAAAGGAACTATCGCTGCCGACATAGCTCTCTCAACAATTAAGCCATTTATTCGCCTACGCCTGGGGCACACAATTATCACGCACGCACATCTTCTACAACGTACCCCAGCCAGTAAGTGTCCATTTTGTGAAGAGCCGGCATCAGTTCGGCATTTACTACATTGTCCAATTATCGACTCAACCCGAAAAGAGATCCAAACACCACAAACGTTCTAAAGATGTACAAATTGTTGAAAGAGACTGTCTTGTTAAAGCATATTTAATATTAAGAATAAATCGCAGTTAGCTCTACTAACACCTTAACCATTATCGTTATATTAGATTACAGACGGCCGAAGGCCCTTGTTGTTAGCGCTGCTAAATATTTATTTGTTAAATAATTTATTACTGTACAAATTTCTTAAAAATAAAAAAAATAAAAAATAAGATTCACAGAGTGTATAAAAAGCAACATAAGTACATATGTGCATTAGGGTGTGTCATTCTGAGTCAACCTTTTTTTTCAACTGAAAAACAGGCTAAAAACTTTCGAAAATGTGAAAAAGAAAGTCACTCAAAATATGAGCTCTTAATAATGGGTTGTCAGAAAAGTCTTGAGGTATTTTTATTGAATTTTTGTTTTTTGTA
Organism: Bactrocera tryoni; assembly: GCF_016617805.1. Taxonomy (NCBI): domain Eukaryota; kingdom Metazoa; phylum Arthropoda; class Insecta; order Diptera; family Tephritidae; genus Bactrocera; species Bactrocera tryoni. The sequence goes on from NW_024396026.1 coordinate 25,563, forward strand.
TTGAAATTGAAATTAATTTTTGATGACTCATGCCCAGCACTTGACCGATGCTACGGCTGCTACTATGCCGGTCTCTTTCGACCAATTCAGCGATTTTATCGCAATTTTCGACGACAGCCTTCTGGAGCGTGGCGCATCTTCGATCACCTCTACTCCAGAACGAAAACGTTGAAACCATCGTTGTGCGGTGGAAATGGAAACTGTATCGGGTTCATAAACTGCACAAATTTTATTGGCGGCTTGAGATGCATTTTTTTCTTTATCGTAGTAGTACTGTAAAATATGCCGTATGTTCTCTTTATTTTGCTCCATGTTTGCGACGCTATAACTCTCGAACGACTTAAAAGAAACGACAATCAATCAAACACGTGTTAGCGCGTGAAATGGCTTTCCAAAAAGGTATAGCATGACCCGATGCGACGAATAAAACTAGAACAACGCGCTTTCAGCGCCAACTAGCGAAAGTACCGCAAGACTTTTTTGACAACCCATTATTAATATTTTCGGAATCGATCTTCAGTAGTCAAAGTCGATTAAGAATCGATTCTTGACATTCGAAAAATCGATTATTTTACGAGAAAACTCGATTCTCGAGTAGAATCGGAATCGAATTTACCATCCCTACTGGCAGCCATCGCGTGCACATACATACCCTCCACATAACCTCCGCACAATAACCACCACAAAAAAATGATATTTTTTCCATGTTATTTATATGGAAAATAGAAAATTTGAAAGATGCACCTCTTAATATTAATATGTATTAAGAGCTCATCTTTTGAGTGCATATATGTACGTACATGTACATAAGCAGTGATAGTGGGATAAAAAGAATATACAGCACATGAACGTTTAAAATTTAAAAAATTAAAAAGAGAGAAATAAGTGAAGCGGAGTGCGGAAAATTCCATTCGGCAAATACACAGATTCGTACATACATACATATGTACATATATCAATACTTACCGGTACATAAAAGCAAATATATGCACATATAAGTATGTATAACTAAGTGCAAAAAACAAAATGTTGAAATAAGTGCGGTAAAGACACCACGTATGTACAAATATACATACATATACAGACGTACGTCAAGTTCAAAAGGGGTGGCGAGTACAGTGGAGTGCAAAAATTAAGGCACATAAGTATTTCAATTTGTATTTTGGCATAAGTGGTGAAATTTATATTCACATAAAAGTTCTGTAAAAAGTTAAAATTAAAAAATTTATTGCTGTTTTAAATTACAAACCCAAAAACAAAAACGGTTTTCTAGTGCCGTTAACTTAAAGTACCAATGGAAAGTGAAGTGCCGGTATACACAGAAGTATTTATTAAACACCCGTTAAAAAATTCCGTAAAATCTGCCGTAGTGTACAAACCAAAATCACCGCTCCGTTTCGATACAAGTTGAAGTGCCGGTATAAAAATATTTATTGAACAAAAGCATCGCTGCCGCTACCAACATCGCTTGCCGCTGACAACTTCGCTGTCGCTAAAAACATCGCTGCCGCTAACAACAACGCTTCCGCTAATAACATCGCTGCCGCTAACAACATCGGTGCTGACAGCAGCGCTGCTGCCAACGACATCTCTGCTGCGTCAACACCTACTTCCTTCGTGGGAATAAGCTGCCGTTGCCTCCTCTACACCAGGGAAGTGAACGACTGCGAATCATTGAAAGTGGTGCAAACCAAGAAAATAAATAACAATAATTAACATTTGCACCCTTTCAGTGTTTGACTCTCCCTTTTTTACTTCTATGCTTATATACAATATACATATATA
>NW_024396027.1:0-80178 GCF_016617805.1 Bactrocera tryoni
CGGAATCGACCCACCTTAGTGTGCAGAGCAAAAAAAACAAAAAAACAAAACCAACATACATATATGTATATATAATAAACAAAAACGAAAAAAGCAGAAAGTGCAGTGACAAAAAGAAAAAAGAACAAAAGATATATAAAGAACAAGAAAACATAATTAATCAGTTATTAATTCTCTGTACATTCTTGGAATTTCAGTTTCAACTGAATTCCTAATTCTTAGTTTTTAGTTTTAAGAAGCGTCACTCATTATACAGACGCCAACAAGAATACAAGTGTTCTGTAATAAATAATCTGTAATTTTATATATTTGTGGTGTTTCATTCGCCACACCACCAAAATAAAAATATATAAATACAACAAACATGCGGGCGCGAACTTAAAAACATAAACATACATACAAACAACAATACGCACAAGAAGCCAGGTAGCTGAAAGACCGTGGAAGAAGAAAAGAGGAATTTGCAAGAAAAGGATACACTCATTATACCCTGCAAAACACAAAGTGAGCGTATTTAGTCCTTATAAACTTAATTGATTCTGCATATACTTGTGTGTATGTAGAAATTCCCTTCTATTTGTCGTTAAAAATAAATAGTTTTATCTTACAGTTTATTTCCCAAAATCGTATTTAGTTTACGTTTTACAACTTCTTTTGCACAAACCTAGATTTTATTTTAAGTACATTCAGTTTATTTCTCAAATCCGTTTTACTTTATGTTTTACAATTCCTTCAAACAACCCTAGATTTTATTCATAAGAATTAAGCGGGAGGAAAACGTCTTTACTTGTCGGCTGTTTGTATCAGGAATAAAAGGATGTTCAACTTATTCCAGCGCCTCAAAATTAGCGTTTTTATGACATTTTTCATTGTAGCCAGATCAGAAAAAAAGCTATTTTTTGGGCATTTTAAATAAAACACCCAATTCGCATTTTCCATACCACCTATGAGGTATGCAAAAGGGCGCGTTACCGAAACTATTTTTGGGTGCTCGGTTCTCCAGTAGGCCTATATCACCCATTAAAAATTTATTTACATAAAAAATTTAAAGACAAAACGATAACAATTTATATTGTATAAAAAATTAACAAAAACCATATCACTCCATATCACAGAATAATAATAAAGGATAATACTTAAAACTTTTAAAATAAACGTATGTACAAATGCCAATATTTGTGCCCCAAATTCTAATTTATAATTAAAAACTTTCTTATCTTTATCGTTCTAACCTTAGAGCCTCTTAATGCGAATCTGCTTAAAAAACCCTATTTTAGTATTAAATATTTAGCTCATTGCAACCACTCAAAAACGAAGATAAAAAATACAAATGTGAAACACACAAAATTTTATTCTTAAAATTGGATAGAGACAAATCTTTATTTAAAAACTTTGTCACAAAATAAATTCTAATTCTAATAAATAGAGCAATAACTACCTTTGGGTCACAGTCTTCACAACACAAGAAGGGCCTAATATCTTTTAACTTAGTAAAAAGATTTTCTCTTACACCTATTTTATGACAATTTCTGTCAAATTCCTCAACAAATTTTATTTCTAAATTACTATTAAATGCAACAAATTCTTCAGGCGGCTTCACTAAGTTGCATTTATCGATCTGGTTTTGTTGTATGAAGATGAATTCATCTGAAGGAATTTCATCTCCTAAATAAGATAATGGCAGAAGGCATGTGTGCATTTTAAAGATTTTCAAATAAAGGTAGCCGCAAAAATAATTAAAAGCATTTTCCTTTAAAAAGTTAATTTCTAAACTACTATCTAAAGTAATGGATCCAACAATGGAGTGTTCGGGCCGTGGTAAACCCTGGAAATCCTGCCAAGAATGGCACTTAAAACGGAATCATTGCACACATTAAGAAGAACATTATGGCTACGTTCTGAAATAACTGTGGCTTCGGGTTTTAAAGGCAGCTCACAGTTACCTTTTGTTACAATATTTACGTAACGTAAGCTCCACGACTTCCTTAATAAACTAAAGAACATGAAAGGTGTAACTCTAGTACTTCCACTACTTCTAATCTGACCAAAAAAATGATCTAAGATGTCCTGACATAGTCGTCTTGTATTTAGGTAAGGAAATCCTGAGTGTGACAGCAATCGCCACAATCGTTTTAAACTATTATTATTAATTAACCGCCCCTTGATAAAATTTAAATTATGTGTTGTGTTGTTTCCTAACTCATCTACGACCCGAATTGTTTTTAAAACTTTTTCTGCCTCATCTAAAAACTGGTTTTGCTCTGGGGAACTTATAAAAACTTTTTTAGTGGGTACAATGTCCTCAGTGAAACTACTATTAAAGATATCGAATAATTTATTGAAAAAAGAAACGAAATCCGCGGTATTAATAAAGCTCATACTATTTGAGCTTAAGGCTCCCGAGCTGTAAAGAGAAAGCATACCTGAAGCGACCGTATTACTTAACACTTGAGACGCGAATTTAACTTTCATTTTTTGAAAGGTATTGGGGTAAATATGAGCATCGGTTAATTTATGCGCACACCGATAACTCGACTTAGAGTCCTGTTTATAAAAATGTACTATATCTGACCAACATACGCGACTATTTTTAAAATCAACTTTATTTTTCATATTTTGTAATCGTAAAAAACATATTTCCTTACCATTAACGTTGGAAAAGGCCCTGACATTGAAACACTTAACAAATCACTCTATCAAATTTCCTGTCATACTGCAAATGACATTTCAGTGACATTTCATCACAAGAAACTGATATGAACTTTTGTTCGAAAGAAAATCCCTTACTCCTAATTTGTAAAGACTTTATGCTGCTTTGGGTGCAACCTGGGAAACACGGCCAATCTGCGACAAAATTATGTAACGTATTTTCCGAAGGAAAACTAAGTTGGTGCTTTAGGTAGCGGTAAGCGATTGGCGACAAAAAAAAAAATACACCCAAAGCTAAAGTTTTAAAAAAACTATCATATCGCCGACCGTGATTTTGGCTATTACTATTTAAAAAACTACTCCTTATACAAACACCTAACTGAGGAGGAACTTTGCTGCAAACTATCTCAAGAGGATCTGATTTTTCCCTAAATGAACTACTTCTTTACATTTCCCTACATCTTTCTAATTCAGTTGCCATTTGGACCAACTAAGCTTTTAAACTCCTATTCTCCTGTTCTTTTGCATCTAATTTTATTTTTAAAATCCTATTATCTTCCCTCAATATTTTTTTCTATCTGTCCCTGCTGTCAGACCCCTACCTGTTTGCGCGGCTTTTTCACTACTCTTTAGTAGTTCCTCCTGAAGAAGTGGCAGAGGCTCTAAAATATTATCGCGGTCTTCCCTTTCTAAAAGCGGAAGCAGCTACCTCGATGCACCGTTTGCATTTGAGGCAGATCCTTCCATTTGGGGAAAAAAATCTTCAACGCCCATTGCAATAGTTCTTTCAAAAAAAAAAAAAAAGAATTTGCGGCGTTAAATATTGGCTCAATAATTAAATTTATATCCGGAACGGCTCTCGGACGTAATTTTTTTGCGTTACGCATTTCATTAGAAAAATGCCGCTCACACGCAAAAATGTGTTCAGATGTTTTTTCATTTAGATCTTCAAAAACACCTAAGCGTTTGAGCCAACATTTACGCCTATTAAAAGAAACAAAATAAAATACGAAATGTTGTATATAATCATAAAATATGTATAATAATAATAATAGTGCAAAAAGGGCATATTTAATGAATATTTTAAAGTACGATTTTTTTTATAAATATCATAAATATTCAAAGATAAGTCGTTACTTTAAAATAATTTATTTAGTTAATTAACGGCAATGGCAACAAATTGACAGTTAAGCTCTGAACACGTAGAGCGCAACAGACTGCAAGCGACATTTGTCAAATATTAAAATACACACGTTCTTAAGGACACAGTTATTGAGGCAGCTGCACGGCTACATAACTGTGTCCATAAGAACGTGTGTATTTTAATATTTGACAGTTGTCGCTTTCAGTCTTTCGCGCTCTACATGTTCAGCACATCACACTTAAAAATACATGGAATTTCAATTTCTTTATCCAAAATTACTATTTTATTTGCACAATCGAAACACTTATTCCATCGAATTTTTTTTACAAAGTCACCAACACTTTTTGCACTATTTAATGTTTTTTACTCACCGTTCGAGATCAGTTCCATTGTTTGCAGCCAACAATACATTTTCTCCAACTGCTGGTTGTTTTCGGCATTTTGTCTGTAAAATAAAATAAAAAAGTCTTAAATAAATGCAAATGTATTAATTAAAAGTTAAAATATACTCACATCTTTCAATCTACGTGCTGTTTCGCTTTCGCTATTATTCGAACTAATGGCCGTTACAAATGGAGACAAAAAAATGAAAAATGTCTCCATTCGAATAATAGTTTGGCGGCATTTTAATCTGGTCCTCCCTCTTTTCCAATTGCTAAACGTCAAAACCTCCTGAACTCGATCAACTGAGTTGGAGTTGGACATCTTTTTATCTTTGGTTAGTATTGAAGTGTCACACTGATTTTTCATTTATTGATCTTTAACGTTCGCTGTCGTTTGTTGGCTGTTCATTGCTTTCGTTAAGTCCGTTTATTCAGTGTGTCTGTTAAGAGTTGCATGCGTGCGCCGGTCAGGTCAAGTCAGGTCAGGGTTGCAATCCCACATGTATGTATGTAAAAATTTCAGGTATAAGGTTGGTACGCAGCTCTCAAGTAATTGCTCAAGAAAAAAAATACATTATTTCTCAAGTAATGCTGACAGCTGGTTACGCATTGTGAATGATCTACATTAGAAGAGCAAGAGAGAATAAACAAAGAAAACAAACTTTGTGCGTAATATGTATGTGTGTATGTGTATGGTAACATAAATATTTTCATTGAGATTTAAGAAATGTTGTTGATGATTGGTAGGTTTTATACAACACTAGCGGGGCCCGGTGTGCGTTGCTACACCCATGCAACACTATAATGGAAACTTCTAGCATTTCTATGTTAATGTGAAATTTCAAAATATTTGTTTTATTTCAAAAAAAAAAAATTTCTTAAGTCATTTCATTCGATTTTTGTTGTGTTGGTGAAGTATAATTTTTTTTGTTGTGAAAGTTCGAAAAATCTGTTTTATTTAATATTTTTCTTTCTTAAGCCAATACATTAGGATAAACAATATTTTTGGTTTTTCCATCTGTAGTAAAGATGAATAAGCAATGTGGCATTCCCACTCTTGAGCATGCCACGTAGAACTGGCCATGCGAAAAACACGGCTCTATCAAATTCAAACCGCACACTTTAAGCGTTTGCCCTTGTGCTTTATTTATCGACATTGCAAATGCCAGGCGCACTGGAAATTGCAAGCGCTTAAATTCGAAAGGCATGTCAGTCGGGATTATCGGAATACGTGGTATAAGCACAACATCACCTTTCGCTGTGCCAGTCAATATTGTGGCTTCAATCAAATTTAACATAAGTTTTTTTACTGCAAGTCGTGTTCCATTGCAAAGCTTTGGTGCATTTAAATTACGTAACAAAATGATGGATGAGCCGATCTTTAAATTCAAGCAATGAGTCGGCATACCAGGCGGTTCCAAAGAATTCAAAAATTCAATTGGATAATTTACTGCATCATCTTGATTCATTGCGCTGTCGAATGATTTATATGATGTTACGACACCTGGCAATTTTTCTTGAATCTCAAAATTAATGTCATTTACATTAACATTTTTTGGTGCCAGTATTGCGCGTTCTCTTAACCAAGTATGATTCATAATATTTCCAACAATGTTTGGAAAGACGCGATCAATTAGTTCATCATGAGATTCAACAATGGTGCAACAATTGTTTGGCAACGTTATAAATCCGTTGGTGCTTTGAATTTTACCATTGCCGATGTCCAACAATTGTTTTGAAAAGTGATATGCAGATGGATCATTGTTCAACTGAACACGCATGTTAATATTCAGTGTCATAGTTTGAACATGTCGCCACAAAATCGATGACTTTAAGCATGCGTTGATCTCATCCGCCGGTGTTGATCTTGGAATCACTGGTAATGTTTGGCGAAAATCGCCGGACAACAAAATTAATGCACCACCAAATATTCCAGCATTGCCACGTATATCTTTCAATGTCCGATCAAGTGCTTCTAGCGATTTTTTATGAGTCATCGTACATTCATCCTATAAAATGATATCTGTTTGCCGCAAAACTTTTGCCATTGCAGAATTCCTTGAAATATTGCATGTGGGATTTTCAAGCACGTGTACATTCAATGGCAATTTTAATGCGGAGTGTGCTGTTCGTCCACCATCCAATAAAGTCGCCGCAATTCCAGACGAAGCTAGTTATTTTATATTAAATTTATGCCACAATTATTAGCCCAAATATATGAATTCTTTTTTTTCTCAAAAATACATTTGTAAAAAAAAGGATCTTTATCCTTTGTTATTATTTTATTTTTCCCAGAAATACATTTGCAAACAAAAGGATCTTTATCTTTATTTTATTTTTCCCAGAAATACATTTGTAAACAAAAGGATCTTTGTCCTTTTTTTTGCTTTAGCTTTAGAACCGAATATGATTGATCATTTAAAATTTATTATTTTAATTGGTATATTAAATTTATGCCACAATTATTAGCCCAAATATATGAATTCTTATTTTTCTCAAAAATACATTTGTAAAAAAAAGGATCTTTATCCTTTGTTATTATTTTATTTTTCCCAGAAATACATTTGTAAACAAAAGGATCTTTATCCTTTTTTATTTTCCACATAAAAGATTTAAAGAGTTCAACAGCTCAAAAGCTCAAAACGTGCGCTACATCAGCTACCTACCCGACGGCATTTCGCAAATGATAAAATAAATTTTTCAAGAGCTCAAAGCATGGGCTACATCAGCTCGAACCTACCTATCCTACGCCTTTGCGCAAATGATTATATCATGATAGCAAATGCCCACATACAGATTTGGCAATGGCAATAGTTATAGATTTGACAGTTCGTATTCTATATATTCTATCCTGTCGAGATGCCTCGTTATGCATCATTCTTGCTAGCTAGCTGAGCGGCGACTTTTTTCTAATACTTACATTTTGCAGTGCTGCTGGTCGGGCAAAAGCAGTTTGCGCAACATGGTGCATTTCAGAACAGACCATATACATATCTTTGAAACCACTTGTCCAATGCAATGCAAACTTCACAGAAACCATCTACTCATAGGCCCGAAGGTACCCTAAAAATTTGGAGGTGATTCGTTCAGTGGTTCTTGAGCTATAGCGTACCATTAAATTGCCACTTATTTTTATATATATAGATTTCAAAATGGAATATACTTCATAATAATAATTTCAACTAATTTAGGATGAATTTGACGATTACTTCGAATTTCCTTCAAGAAACAATTGTTGATTTGATGTTTCTTCGCAAAACCAGGTTTGCCATATTCACATTTTACTGAAAAAAGTATCAAAAATTAGTACTAGATTTCTTGAGAGCTGCGTACTAGCACAAGTAAGTTTATCGCAGGAAAGTTTCTTAACCGTTTCTTAAGCGTTTTTTTATATGAAATTTTTACGTTTCTTGAGAGCTGCGTACTAAGCTATTACATATACAAGTATAATACCTGTAATAAAAAAAAATACGTTTACCAATTTATTACAGTTACAAAACTTTTGAAAGACCTCTAAAACAGTTCGGTAAAATACATACATAAATATATATATATACATAACCACATATTTAAATAGAATTAAAAACTCAGCTCAATGCCTATCCTTGCTCAGCTTTGTGTATTCAAGCACATTTTTCCAGCAACACTGTTTATTTCAAGTATTTACTTCCAAAAATTTTTGGGCAATATCCCTCTGTTTTATAAAATAGTAAGCAGGATTGCAATAAAGAAATAAGCAGAGACAAATTGCAGTTATGAGATGCAAAAACATCAAAAACCACATAGAAAGAAAAAACAAATAAAAATAAATACAAACATACTTATATGCATTTTGAAAAAAAAACATAAAAAAGTAAACATATGTATATATACTAGGCCGGGTCGATTTGTGGGGAGGCAAAAAAATCGCCCATTGCTCTATGAAAGTCATCTTCTAGGGATCAAAATAAGAAACTTTGCCGAAGGAACCATACCTCTGAAACGAAATCTGATGTTCCCCAATTTGGGTCGAACTTTTGGGTAAGGGCAAATTTTGAAATAGAATTCAAATTACCATTTCATTCTTATTACCTCTGAAAGTGAGGAGAACTAAAGCAACAACCACTATGGTATTTCAAAAAAATAATAAGTGAAGTGACCATTCCAAATCAAAAAGTTTACTATGAATCCACCATCCTCTACACCGCGAGATGAAGCAACTACATCACCAACTATCGAAAACCCAATGAGTCATATACCCAAGCATAATGTTACTGTTTTTGGTGTGTCTACTGATTTGACTGATCTTAATTTACCAACGCATCTGGATATCTTGAGATATTATTTTTACTTAAGCGAGCGTGCTAAAACACAACAAAAAAAGTTTTCCCATAAATCATTCACTATTCAAGTACAAGATAAGTTGATTGGAATTTGGGAAAAACTTGGTATGGAAATAATGCTGAAAAAAGTGTATGTAATAAATGGAATAAATTGTTTGACAAGTATCAAGAGCAAATCAAGAGAAGAAACAACACCCAACAATTTACAGAGTATGTAAAATCTCTGGAAACAATTTTTTACATTGGAACATGTAAATGCGATTTGAAGGCAGCTCCATGTGCATGCGGCTGGGTTTCCGAACGCCTCAAAGGGTTCATGCACGATCAACATAATCAGAGAAGACTAACAATGAATGCATTAATGATGGAAACTGAAGAGCAAGGAGCAACGTCTATGTCATCAATGCCAACATACCAAGATCCCGATGATTCAACATACGCACCGCCACCGGAAGATATGGATAGAAGCACAAGTTCACAATACACAGAGAGATACGATTGTTTTAACTTTGCCTTGGTATGTGACAGATTTGGTGTGCCTGACAGAGTAGCATCAGCATTGGGAACCGCTCTTTTGCAAGATTTTAAAATTAAAGATAAGCATGGGAAACCTCTCATCATGGATAAATCGAAAGTTCGCAGAGAAAAAGAGAAATGCAGACAAGAAGTGCTTCGCAAGCGGTTAGATGATACCAATTTGTTAGCGTTTTCATTCGATGGCAGAAAAGATGATACTTTAACGATAGATAAAATTGATGAGAAGTATCATACTAGGATGGTAAAAGAACCTCATCTTGCTTTTTTGAGAGAACCCAATTCTGAATTGATTGGTTACGTAAGACTGGAACATGAAACCGCTGAATACAAAACAACCAAATTAAATGGTTTTTTCAACGATAAAAATATATCACTGGATACATTAATTGGAATATGCACTGACGGTGAGCCAACAAACACTGGCCCACACGGTGGAATTATACGACGATTCGAATTGCTGTTAAAAAGACCATTGCATTGATTTGTTTGCCTTCTACACTTCAACGAACTTCCGTTTCGGCATTTGTTTGAAGCTTTGGATAAATCAACCAGCACTGGATCAAGATCGGCAACCGGAAAACTGAGCCGTCAAATCGAAACTTGTGAAACTCTTCCGGTAAGTTATTGCTATCACTCATTTATTATAATTGTCAACCATTTTTAATTATTTTATTATTATATATTTTTAGGTGGTGAACGGCTTGCAGAAAATTGAGTTGCAAAATATGCCCCCTGTTCCAGAAAAAAAAGAATTTTCCACCGATTCGAAGTACTTATACGACATGGCCCATGCAATTTCTAGCGGCCTGGTTCCGGTGGATCTGGCTAACATCAAACCAGGGAAAATTGTACATTCTCGGTGGCTCACCAAGGCCGCTAAATTATTGCGATTATATGTGACAACGGAAAATCCAGATGCAAATTTAAGAATTCTGGTTGAATTTATAATTAAATGTTATGTGCCAATGTACTTCAATATCAAGTATTACAGCTCTGTCGTGTACGGCAGTGCATTATTTTTCAAGTTCATTGGTTGGTCACGATTTCTAGAACCTCGTTTACGCAAAATTATCAATCAAGTAATTAAAGATAATTCATATTATGCGCATTCGGAAAATATCTTGTCATCAATGTTGTTTGATGATAAGAAAGAAAAGCGCGACTGTGCCATCAAGAAAATTCTACGCTATCGAACCGATGTTGACGAGCAAATGGAACTTAGAGTTTATAAAAAACAGATATAAACTTTAATTGCACAAGTTATACGGAAATGATCAATTTGAATGATATAAATATCGTATTTGAACCACCATTCACGCGAAGCATTTCGTACGATACATTGAAATTATATTTAAATCAAGATGATCCACCGTTTAATGATCCAAAAATTCCATCACACATACAAGGAACGGAACGACATGTTCAATTGCTAGCTAGCGTTTCCAAACGGGTTATACCGGAAAATGTAGAGGCTGTTATGGCGACGACATTAGAGAGCCGTGCGAAATTGCCCAGACTCGAAAGTAAAAAAGACTTCAAACAATAATTTTTTTTAGTTTCTTTTCTATAACTCACTTAAATTAATTTTTTCATTTACATATGTTCTGACTAAATAAATTTCTTAAGAGAAAAGATAGATATTATTATAAATAAATAAATAAAAATGAAAAAAAACATAGCCATTTAGCTGATTTTTTCATGTAAAGGCCAAAAATGGTGATTTTTTGAAATGATTGTATGGGGAGTTCCAAGGGGTGTGCCACTGACATGGGTGGATCGGCCGTCCAAAGTTAGTGGGGGTCGGTCATACATTTGGACTTGATTGGAGCACTTTAAATGGGTCAAAGTGGCGTTTTTCAAAATTTTCCCCTACCCAAAAGTTCGACCCAAATTGGGGGACATCAAAATTCGTTTTAGAGGTATGGTTCCTTCAGCAAAGTTTCTTATTTTGATCCCTAGAATATGATTTTCATAGAGCAATGGGCGATTTTTAAATCGACCCGCCCTAATATATACATATTTCACGTACTTACCTAACAAGTGTAATTGTATTGCTATTTTTTATATATTAAATTACAAATATATAAGAGAATGACGAAAAATTCATACATATTTTTTCTATTCCGTTTTCGCGCCCTCTCTCTATTGCGAAATAATATAAGCATACGGCATACAAATCTGCCTATGCTATACCCTACATACATTGGGTCAATTAATTATTATAAAATTATTAAAAAAGTAATCTTTCATTTAGAAATTAAATAAACGATTTGGGGAAATTAACAATACAACAAATTGTTAAAACAAATACATAATATATTAAAATCTAATAAAAAAAATAAACAAAAACGCAGCTTAGCATAAATTAATAATTGAACATATACATATTTAAATACATATTCGTATATACATATTTACATTTTCAAAGTCTACATTGGCAATTATCCGGCAATACCTCTTGTTCTTTGGCAAACAAAAACAAGAAGGATTGCGTACAAAAAGCGAACTGATCTCTCTAATGAGCTCTCAATTGCTTACGAAAAGAGCAAATCATATACACAGAAACAATTCGTGCATACTTATGTAAATAGCGCATTGATCTCTTCACCCAGTTAGAACAGTGACGGTCACGTTATCTAGTGACATGCCGGTAACGCGTGCCGGTTTAATTGTTACTTTTTCCTATCACGTTCTTAAGGGCGAATCAAAAAAGCACCCAAAACTATTGTGTCCATGTGATCTTGTATCTCCTCCTCGCTCACATATTTTCTGCTGTAATAAAACTATATCCTTCTTTCTCACACTTTCATTAAATTTGGGATAATTCAACGAAACAGCTCTCAGGAAAGCGTGACGGTGCATTCTACAATAGCCTAGTGGGTAAACCACTCGCTTGTCATTCCTTCAACCTAAAGTTCGAAACTCAAAAATATAAAGATTTTTTTTTTTTTTATAAAATATATTTTTTTATTAATTTTACATTAAATTCATTTCCTTCATCTTTTGACATTTTTTTTTAGTAATATAAAAATTATTTCTATAAATTCTTATATAGATACAAAAAATAATATATAAATATACTTCTATGCATTTTAACAATATATTGGATTACCATTTCCTTCCACAGCCAAATTGTTTCCTTTTTGTTTTGAGAAGCTTGCCTCTGGGTTTTAGCAACCAGAAATGTTGAATTTCTTCCGTTTAAATGTCAATTGTTCTACGATAACAAACGCGTAAAAATGTATTGAAAACTAAAATGACGATTTTACATGTACCTTTTACGGGAGTCGAAGAAGTTGTCGGCCATTCCTCCAAATAGGTGTCATCAAAAAGAGCTGGTGAATCCATCTGATTAAGAAATAAAAATTTGGCAGCATCAAAATTCATTTTAAATAACTTAACATAATATAATAAAATACGACCTGGCTACAATAATTTACATCTTTTTCACAAATTTTCATAAATTTAGATGCACTAAGATTAAAAGCCTCGGATGAGAAACCCCTCTTTTGATGACGACCATGGCAAACGAAATAAGGACTACGAATTGAGGGCATGCACCTGGAATGTCTGGTCCCTTAATTGGGAAGGTGCCGCTGCCCAGCTGATGGACGGGACAAGGACAGAGACGAGTAGGTCCTTGTGGCATTTACTACAGTGGCCATATAAAGGAGCGCAAGTTTGGTGTGGGATTCGTGGTGGGAGAGAGACTCCGTCGCCGAGTACTATCATTCACTCCGGTGAATGAACGTCTAACCACAATCTGCATCAAAGCGAGGTTCTTCAACATATCGCTGATCTGCGCCCATGCCCCGACGGATGAGAAGGACGATGTGACCAAAGATGCCTTTTATGAGTGCTTGGAACGCACTTATGAGAGATGCCCCCGCCACGATGTCAAAATCGTGCTTGGCGACTTTAACGCCAGGGTGGGCAAAGAAGGTATCTTTGGCACTACGGTCGGTAAATTCAGCCTCCACGAGGAAACATCCCCAAATGGGTTGAGGTTGATCGACTTCGCCGGGGCCCGAAATATGGTTATCTGTAGTACTAGATTCCAGCACAAAAAGATTCATCAATGTCTCCGGATCGAAAAACTACCAACCAGATCGATCATGTTGTGATAGACGGAAGACACGTCTCCAGTGTTTTAGATGTGCGTGCGCTCCGAGGTCCTAACATCGACTCGGACCACTATCTTGTTGCAGCCAAGATTCGCACCCGCCTCTGTGCAGCAAAAACCGCACGTCAACAAACACAAGGAAGGTTCGACGTCGAAAAGCTGCAATCACAACAGACTGCCGAACGATTTTCTACTCGGCTTGCACTCCTGCTCTCTGAGAGCACTCATCAACAACTCGGTATAAGGGAACTGTGGGACGGCATTTCAAACTCCTTACGTACAGCTGCATCCGAAACCATTGGTTTTCGGAAAGTGCAAAAGAACAACTGGTACGACGAGGAGTGCCGCGTCGCAGCGGAGAGAAAACAGGCCGCCTACCTCGTAACGTTACGATCGACCACAACACGTGCAGGATGGGATAGATACCGAAAGTTGAAGAGGGAAGCGAGACGCATTTGCAGACAGAAACAGAAAGAGGCCGAAATGCGTGAGTATGAAGAGCTTGATAAGCTGGCCGACAGGGGTAATGCTCGAAAATTCCACAAAAAAATGCGGCGGCTTACAGAAGGTTTCAAGACCGGAGCATACTCTTGTAGAACCCCCAAAGGTGATCTAGTCACCGATGCCCAGAGCATATTTAAATTATGGAGGGAACACTTCTCCAGCCTGCTAAATGGCAGTGAACGCACAACGCCAGGAGAAGGCGAACCCGATTCCCCAATCGACGACGATGGAGCAAACGTTCCATTACCCGACCTTGAAGAAGTTCGAATAGCAATTACCCGCCTAAAGAACAACAAAGAGGCGGGGGCCGATGCATTGCCGCCCGAGCTATTCAAACACGGCGGCGAAGAACTGATAGGGAGCATGCATCAGCTTCTTTATAAAATATGGTCGGACGAAAGCATGCCCAACGATTGGAATTTAAGTGTGCTATGCCCAATCCATAAAAAAGGAGACCCACAATCTGCGCCAACTACCGTGGGAAAAGCCTCCTCAACATCGCGTATAAGGTTCTATCGAGCGTATTGTGTGAAAGATTAAAGCCCACCGTCAACAAACTGATTGGACCTTATCAGTGTGGCTTTAGACCTGGAAAATCAACAACCGACCAGATATTCACCATGCGCCAAATCTTGGAAAAGACCCGTGAAAGGAGAATCGACGCACACCACCTCTTCGTCGATTTCAAAGCTGCTTTCGACAGCACGAAAAGGAACTGCCTCTATGCCGCGATGTCTGAATTTGGTATCCCCGCAAAACTAATACGGCTGTGTAAACTGACGCTGAGCAACACGAAAAGCTCCGTCAGAATCGGGAAGGACCTCTCCGAGCCGTTCGATACCAAACGAGGTTTCAGACAAGGCGATTCCCTATCGTGTGACTTTTTCAACCTGCTTCTGGAGAAAATAGTTCGAGCAGCAGAACTTAATAGAGAAGGTACCATCTTTTATAAGAGTGTACAGCTGCTGGCGTATGCTGATGATATTGATATCATCGGCCTTAACACCCGCGCCGTTAGTTCTGCTTTCTCCAGACTAGACAAGGAAGCAAAACAAATGGGTCTGGCAGTGAACGAGGGTAAGACGAAATATCTCCCGTCATCAAACAAACAGTTGTCACACCCACGACTTGGAACTCACGTCACTGTTGACAGTCATAACTTTGAAGTTGTAGATAATTTCGTCTATTTAGGAACCAGTATTAACACCACCAACAATGTCAGCCTGGAAATCCAACGCAGGATAACTCTTGCCAACAGGTGCTACTTCGGACTGAGTAGGCAATTGAAAAGTAAAGTCCTCTCTCGACGAACAAAAGCCAAACTCTATAAGACGCTCATAATTCCCGTCCTGCTATATGGTGCAGAGGCTTGGACGATGTCAACAACTGATGAGTCGACGTTGCGAGTTTTCGAGAGAAAAGTTCTGCGAAAGATTTATGGTCCTTTGCGCGTTGGCCACGGCGAATACCGCATTCGATGGAACGATGAGCTGTACGAGATATTCGACGACATTGACATAGTTCAGCGAATTAAAAGACAGCGGCTACGCTGGCTAGGTCATGTTGTCCGAATGGACGAAAACACTCCAGCTCTGAAAGTATTCGACGCTGTACTCGCCGGGGGAAGCAGAGGAAGAGGAAGACCTCCACTCCGTTGGAAGGACCAAGTGGAGAAGGACCTGGCTACGCTTGGAATATCCAATTGGCGCCACGTAGCGAAAAGGAGAAACGACTGGCGCGCTGTTGTTAACTCGGCTATAATCGCGTAAGCGGTGTCTACGCCAATTAAGAAGAAGAAGAAGATTAAAAGCCTTTTTTCCCCGGCTCATACATACATGCACTAAATGTACAAATATTTTTTTCATATTGAATTAGTATTTGTTTTACTCACCCTTTTTCCAAATATTATCTTGAAGACACAAAATATTCACAAAAGTTAAAGAAACACAGTTATAATATCCGTAGATTTAAATATTTATTTTAAATATAATAAATATGCACAAACACAAATCTGCACAATTCGCAACTATCGACGCGTTTGTAACCGAATTCTTTCTTCTTCGAATTCAAATTGTCACAACGAACAAGCAAACGTCAAATTCACGCTATCATGCTGTATGCTTTCACATCCATCGTTTTCAATAAGCGGTGACAGCTAAAAAATTTGTTTGTCTTCTTTTGTTTTATTTTTGCTTAACATCTGTTGAGTGAAGAGCTTATAATATAAAACAAACAAAAAACACAATAGATTGACTTCTTACTCATTTCAAAGATTTGTGAGGAAGTGTTAGTGACAAGTAAAAATTGTGTAAATGTATTGGAGTTTCGGTCACGCAAGTTCTGCTGGGTCAGCGAGCTCTCAATTGCACAAGACATAAGTACCTTCAGAAGCACATACATACAAGGCCAAGTATTAGGGTGTACCTAAATACTAGCATAAGGACGTAAAATGTGTCAATAAATTAAAAATGCGGATATTTTCAAACATAAAACTAAAAAAAATAAATAAATAATATTATTTTGCAAAAATGGTTAATAACAGCACTAATCAAATACTCCTACAGAAGCTACCCGCCCAAAACATGTTGCTAAATTTATTTCAGAAAGTGACAGTTTAACAAGATACTGCACTAGATTTGCCTCTTCATCGATTCAAGAAAACTCTGTATCGTTATTACACATCAAAAAATTTTTGGACTCGCCTCCAAGCGGCTCATGACGCCATAGTAGATTCGGACGCTCCGAACACATAGAGAGCGACACGACATAGCAGCACGACAGTGAACTGTAAATGGAGTCGTGAATCCTTCTACATTAGCATTTTTAAGAAGGCAGCGACATAACAATGGCCGGCATGTACATAAAACAACATAGCTGTCCATTTTGTATGTACACA
This sequence comes from Bactrocera tryoni, assembly GCF_016617805.1. Lineage (NCBI taxonomy): Eukaryota > Metazoa > Arthropoda > Insecta > Diptera > Tephritidae > Bactrocera > Bactrocera tryoni. Next base: position 16,559 of record NW_024396027.1, read on the forward strand.
ATTTCGTTCTTGTTATACCAGTACCTTTCACTTCAATGAAATTTTAATATTTTGCTCAAAGTGAAATTTTTTATGCCAAAAATAATTAAATAGGTAAATATGTTTGTTTTAAATTATCAATTGTTATTATAAATGATATAACAGAGCTATTTTATGCTTTTATTTGTAAAATAACGTCAGGTTTGATAGAGCTTTCAATCATTTTACATATTAGTGGCATCTATGTTCTCTACTGTCGTATCTACTGTCGTCGGCAAATATAAAAACATTTCCAAGTTAGCGAGAGCGACAACTGACGGCATGCAGTCATGTAGTCGTTCAGATGTCTTAATAACTCTGTCCATAAGAACGTGTGTATTTTAACATTAGACAGATGTCGCTTGCAGACTGTCGCGCTCTATGTGTTCAGCACTTTACGATTCAGATACACGCAATTTCAAATCCTCGGTTTACGCAATACACGAAAACTGCTTAGATTAGTACGAAGAAACAAAAGCGATGATCTCCGATCAATTAAAGCTAATAAAAGCACCTACTCCACATCCGAGAGTAGAGCTACCACAAATAGACAGTCAAAAGGCAAGTTCGGACATCCACCTTGAGGTGCCCGCATGTGACACAGAAACATTTTATGGAGGTTACGAAGGATGGCCGTCTTTCCGGGACTTGTTTGCAGTCGTTTACATCAACCATCAACAACTATCAAAAGCACAAAAATTGTATCGTTTCCGATACAAGACAAAGGGTCAAGCAGGCGTCATAGTAAAACAGTTCGCTGTTAATGACGACAATTTCAATTTGGCTTGGGAAGCTCTAAAAGCGAGATATGAAAACGAATGAATACTGGTCGATAAACAAGTAACGACTCTAATGAACTTGCCCAAAATTAAAAAAGAAACAAGTGCAGAATTCATCAAACTAGAATCCACTGTTTCAAATTGTTTGTCGGTTCTATCGACACGAAATATTCCCACATACAATTGGGACCCTATCCTGGTAAACATATGTATCGCAGCATTACTAGAAAATTCGTTACTTTTGTGGTAGCAATCGCTCTCATCAAGAAGAAGATGCCCAACTTGGCAACAAATGAAAGATTATCTGGCTACCCAATATGAAATTGCGGCATAAACTTATATCTTGCGAGAAGTTTAAAAACTTAAAGATTAACGAACGAAATAAGGTTATCAGGCTTTCACAAATTGCCTGTCACATGCGAATACATATACAAATTGCAAAAGCAAATTTAATTGCTTATACAAGTATTGTCAAAAAAGACACTTTTCAATTCTTCATTTCAGCACATATCCCATCTCACACGAAAGAAGCGCTTATATAAAAAGAACCACGGGTTTAATTGCAAAAGCAAATCCCGAAACCCAAAATTTGTAAGATTGCCAAGAGACATCATGTTGCTCAAAAGCACAGAAACCTCAAACGCTGCACAGAGAAACACAAAGTGGTCTAGATACACAACTAGCTACCACCATACCAACTCAAGTTGAGTATAATACAAACAAATACCTTAATTCACAATTATAACTAACAAAACTTTAGAAGATCAGTGTTGTGAAGACTTCTCTAAAGCCACAACTACTCGACCAAATAATGGCTGGTACGTCGTACGACTACCACTAGAGCCACAATTTTCCAATATTCCACAAATTGGTATAAAAAACAAAGACAGAGTTACCTCTGACAGTGCGTATATTAAAAGCACATACAACTTTTCGGCCCCGCAAGATGGCTTTCGCAAATAATGAAAAAACAACAATTCTGAAGAAATCCTAGAGCGGTGGCGGGCTACTAAACGCCAAATTAGTGCATACGCACTAAAATATAAAAGATAACACAGTTGAATGAAAAAGTCGAAAAATCGACACATCACAAATTTTCAAAAATAAATAAAATCTCAAAAGGAACCATACTCCTACTGCGATACAGTGGCGCTCCTACACTTACAAAATTCAAAGGTCGCTCATATCGCATCTATCCAGATGCTCCTCATATGGGTGGGTTATGGGAATCAGCTATAAAAATCATCAAATTAATTATGAAGAATTCTCTACTCCACGAAGCGAAGCCGTTCTCCACTCATGGCCATTCTCTCGCAAGATTCGTCTAATTTCATAGTCCTAACTCCAGGGCTAAGGAGTACCCATTCTAGCTCTAACTGAGCCAGGCGTGGAGTTACTATCCTTCAAAAGCCGAGAATAAATTAAACGCAACCAACTTTTTTGCTATAATAATACAATAAGTCGTCAAAATACGCAAAAGCAATTACTACCTCAAGCACCAATACTTACACCAAATAAAATTTCCTATTAAAACCAAAATCGCTACATAATACTAGGCAAAATATTCGCCTAGGGGGCTCACGATGTTTAAATGAGTTAAGCATCCACCCACTTTACCCGGAAAAACTGGCACACACTAATAAAATACAGGAATGCACCACATCCGATGACACCAAACTCATACAATACCACACAACGCCAACATAACTTTCCACACTTCTACATCAACCCACTCAACATAAAGGATGGTCCCCTGAGCAGGTTCATCACTTCACAATTTGCACGTCTACACTCGAATATACACTGAGCACATCAACATTCTTTTTTTATACATTCGATCTTACGGAGTCACGGCACCTCCTTCGATCTCCCAGCGGTCCGGTTGCAAATTGCATCCACCATGCTCCCTACATTCGTATTTCAAACCTAACTTTAAATTTTTACAAGTAATAAATAAACGTAAAATGATTGTAGTTTTTAATTAAGTGAGCATTTTTCTTTAATAATCGTTAAAGTGGTTAGTACTTTTGCAAATTTGGGCAACAAACTAAACACATATGTATGCATATTTATATAAGAATTTTCATAAAGTGGAACTGGAATATGTTTAAAGAAAATATATATTATGCTCACAAATATCTTTTCTTTTTTATATATATGTAGATAAATAAAACTGCCTTGCATATGTACATACGTATAAAAGCCCACAACTTGAGGAAGGATTTCCCAATTGTAACTAAAATGAATTTTTACAACTGACATCATCTACATTAACAGTTTTATCATATACATGTACATATGTATGTATACTGTTGCGTCAAGCGACAAGATATGTGAATATTTGGATGCCCAATTTAGTGGGAAGCATCCACCACTTTATTTTCAGTTCAATAAGCACCCAGTATTTCGGCAAAGGAAAACACATTAATTTAAAAGGTATTAAACACTTTAGGGTTAACTTTATTGAAATCAGATATGTAAATATGATTGCGCATGTTAACGGGGACCATATCACGCAGGACCGCTGAGATTCGAATTATATCCGTAGCGCACAGGACTGGCAGCGAGCAGGAACCGTATGGTGACGTTGTTAGAGAAAATTGCGACGCGCGAGATGGGTGTCGGAAAACGAATGTGTATGCTATAATTTTGTCCATCCTTTTTGTTAATGAGGTTGGTGTATAGGTGTGGTGAGTTGTGTTGGTTTGAGTGAGGGGGGAGGCTTAACTCATTTAAACAATATGTACGTCGCCCCGGGCGCAACGTCTTGGGGGCGGCAAAAAGATCTTCGCCGTCTTTTAATATTCAGAGAAAAATACTTCAACAAATTTTTTTACAAAATTTATTATAAAATATAAAGAGAAATAATCTGAATAACAATGAAAAATATTAATTTTTACTCGAATACTCTTCAGTCTCCATATTTGTCTTATATATTTTGGCTTATATCTTTCTTAAAAATAGTGATAGAACTTAAAGATGCACTTTTCTAGCTTTGTCCAGCGACGTGTCACTCTTACAGTTACCCTATGCTTTGAATGTATAAAATACTTTTATTTCTCCAAATTTTCAAAAATGGTATTTAAAAACTCCAATTCGGGCAAAAGTTCCTGCAAATTGTGTCAAAAGTGTAAAAGATATAGGGCAAAAAAATTTTTCTATGGCTTTTAATAAGATTTCTTATAAATTTACTATCAATTTCCTCAAAAACCGTATTGTGAGAATTTTGGAACTTCAGAATTTGCGTGGCTTTTAGTTTCTAAATTTTATATACTTAATATCGAAGATATTTTTAAAAATTCACTTTTGTTCGAACCATGAAACTTGTAGGTAGGTACATTTTTTTTTGTTTTTGTTTTTAGATCGCCGGAAAAACAGCCCTTGGTCGGATAAAATCCGAGTCAATTCCGGTACGTAGAACCGGCTGTCGTGCGAATTGGTAGATAAAGGGGGGCGGCAGAACATCCTTGGCCCCGGGCGCCCGAAGCTGTAGCAACGCCACTGTTCATACAGCTCATCGTTCCATCGATTGCGATATTCGCCGTGACCAACGCGCAAAGGACCATAAATCTTTCGCAGAACTTTTCTCAAGAAAATTCGCAACGTCGACTCATCAGTTGTTGTCATCGTCCAGGCCTCTGCACCATGTAAGAAAATATATATACTACATATACAGTTGCCGCTCATTTATGGTTTTTGGGATATTTGCATTTAAAGTTCAAAAATTCAACTATTTAAAATGCGTGTTTCTCCCAATAATTATGAATTTTATAGTTATGGTTTTAACTAACACTAACACTTCACTAATTCGTTTATAACGATTTATTTTATATTTAATAAAGCAAAAATAACTTTTATTAAACATTTAACTTATGCTCATTTATTTTTGTTCATACAATAACAAAAGCTGCATTCTAGCTAATAATCAGTGCTACCTTACGTTCATATTTTACAGAAGAACCAAAAGAAATAAAGAAAACAAATAATACCCCAATGACAGGAAATATATAACACATTAGTTTTCCGCATAGAATTCCTTTCTGCATTGACGGCCTTTTGTGTTGGAGGCCTTCAGCCGCGCTTCAAAAAAATAATCCTCGGTCGGACAAACACCTGGGCGTGCTCAGTTTTTTTTTTGCGTTGAACTCCTTTTTTTATGATCCAACACCGGGTTTTATCAAGATAATGAGAATTCTGAAAGATTTTACATTACTTATCACACTATAATGAATTTAGTTATGACGTCATAATCTTTCTTTTTTCTTATTTTTATTCCATTACAAAATATGGAACTCTGATTTTTTGCTTGTTTACAACCATTTTCTTATGTTATGAATAAATGGATTTTAACTAAAGTTTGATATGGAATTAATGTTATTTTTGCCTTATTTAATATAAAATAAATGATTAAAAACAAATTAGTGAAGTGTTAGTGGATATAAAAGTATAAAATATAAGTGTAAAATGCATTATAAATTGGAGAAACACGCATTTTAAATAGTTGATTTTTTGAACTTTAAATGCAAATATCTCAAAAACCCTAAGTCAGCGGCAACTATATGTATATATATTCTTGATTTGGAGGACCTCCTCTATCCGTTCATACCCATTTTAACCCCGAAATCGGGGGATGCTATTCTAAATCGCAGCCAAACTGTTTGAATAAAATCTTCATTCCTTATAACACAGATATTCATTAATATAATACAATGTATAATATTTAGTTCTATATACTATATTTCAAAGAAATTTGTAGTTTCCTTATTTGTATTGAAACTCTTAAATTGTTAGCTCAGACCCTTCCATAAATTGTTTTTTTTACGATTTCTAAAACAATGGGATTAGCCTGGTCTGCTCAGGTATTTTTTCTACTGGATACTTATAAATATGCATATAACATACATATGTTTGTAGGTCATGTATGTATTAGGATTCCATTATTTAAAAATTTGTCTTAATACCCAAAAAATTGTTTTAAGTTGTTGCGACTTCTAAATTATTACCTCGGATAACGCTTTGATAAATTGCTCTTCTTTAACGCTTTCTAAATGAGTGGTATATAGTATACCTACTGTGGAAGGTCTGTTCAGGTCCTAAGAATTTCTTCTGAACCACAAAAAATGTATTATCTACTTACATATTTATATTTGTATGTAGGAATTTAAAATGTATTTTTCTTGCTGTTAAAGTTCAATTCAAAAACTTCATATTAAAATGCGTGACAAAACTGAAATAATTGGTTTTAGCGTTTAAACAGATGGAGTCACAGTTTGTCTTTAATCGCATCTTAATGTGGATCTTTATGTGTATAGTATATTGGTCCGTTGTTAACCCTTTATGGCGCCAGAGCACATTGATACAAAAGAAAGGTGCCCATTTAATTTCATTAAGATTTCTATATTTGCTGAAACCTTCACGTAGAATTACATTTCCACACTTATAAACACACATAAATTTAGATTAGTTTTATTAAAATAAACAATTAATAATTCATACATTAATATTACATTTACTTAGGTATTTAAGTAACAAATTATAAAGTAATATATTTTTTTCCGGAATAGAAAGAAAAAAATTTTGTTCCACTTTAAAAAAAGAACTCTTAAATAAAAGTGGTCAAATGAAAGTATAAATTCTGAAGAAATACAAAACGTTTGGTTTAAAAGTAAATTTAGTAATTAATATCGCCTTCTTTATTCTGAATTACGGCAGGAAGACTTTTGGCCTGCCTCGAACCAAATTTTCTAATATTTTCATTGGAATAATGCCAAGTTGACGCTTCGTCTCTAAGAAAAATTATTCCAAGTTTGTGGGGCTGTCTTTTTGGTATTTTTGAATCAAAGATTAACCACAAATGCTTAATTGCTTAAATTTAAATCCGATGTCTGAGCTGGCCAGGCCACTTTTTCTTTAAGCCTTCTTCAAATAAGCGAGTAGCCAGGCGAGATGTGCGTTGGGGGTCCTTATCTTATTGGAAGATAAACGACCCCAAGATCACTTTTTCAGCATTTATTTTCCAATTTTCGCTATGAATGTCAACAAATGAAGCAACCGTCATTCGTTCATCTATTTTACACTATCTATACCAAATTTTGGGAAACAGCCCCAAACCATGAGAGAAAATCCTCCATGCTTCACTGATGATTGAATGCACTGTGGTTTTAAGCGATCAGAAGGTTTACACCACACGTGTTTTTTAACTCCTTCGAATTCGAATTAATCGGACCATAACATTATCTAAAAATGTGGTTGGCACATTTAGATATTGTTTTGCAATCTCTAGTTCTTTTTTCCTACTCGAAATGGAAAACATAGGTCAGTTTTGTGCGGCATAGTTTTTAAAACCAGATGTTTGTAGTTTTCTTTTCATTGTACTAATGACAACATCCAAATCAAAACTTTCAATCAACTCCCGCGATAAAATTTCAAGGTTTTCAGGAGCTTTTCACGTACAAGTCGCTCAGCCTGTATACAAATTTTGGACTTTGGACCTCCACCGTATTGCGTCTTGCATGTTTTTCTTCTCTTGGAGTATTCAAAAATCTTTATTCTTCCCTCTCTGATCGAAATAGAATATTTTTTATAAATTTTTTGATACGTTTCACCTTTCTTCCCATCTTCTACAATTAAGATCCGATTCTCTACAATTTTTTTATAGTTTTTACTAAGAACGGAACAAAAAAATTTTGACCATAATAGAAAATCCCTTAGTAAATACAAATGTATTAAACATGTAGTAAAATTCAGTTTTATCTTAAAAAAAATATGAATCAAAACTAAAATTGTACTTTCATCACCAGCGAAGACTAATCACTCTCGATGGAGTAAATATTTTTTGCGTCTAAATAATAAGTGCAAATATTACTCCAACTATTTATTTACATAACGGTGCATCTACATAAAATGCTTTATGAATTTATTCTTAAGCGAAAATGTAGGAAGTAAATGAATGATCTGAGGTTGCCAATATATATTACATTTTACATTTATACTTTCATTTGATGCCTAGTGTATGTATGTATGCGTTATGTGATATTAACTCGACCAAAGTGGCAAAATTTAAGTACATATTAAGTTGATGTTGAAAACGTCAACCAGAGGATCGGAAATCATTACATTGGGGATATGAGATTTATGTCAAGGTATAGGCCATTTCCATTCTAATTCAACGCTAAACCACACATTTTTAAGAAAACTTTATCATTTAGTTTCATTAAAATATCACGCATTTTGACCTAAACGGTTTAAATAAAGGTGCAAATACGGAAATCATTTTATTGTGTATATTGAAGGCAGAGAAAGGGACAGGCTTGCATTAACTTTGATATTGCTTAGGTATCATTGAGAACACATTTTGAAGCAATTTTATATATAAACAAGTATGGTAGCGCTAAGTTCGGGTGCAACCGAACATTTTATACTCTTGTATTTTCGATGAAAAGTCAACTATAAGACCGTGGTCTAAATATTCGGTACCTAGTAGCTTGAACACTTTTTTTATTGGATTCAAACAATTTATATTCATAAGGTGGCACATACTTAAGACATTATTTGTTCAAAGTTGTATCCAGTTTTATTAATTTCTTCTTGATTTGTGTACTGGAAATTGAACGAGTCAAGAGGAATTTAAAATTGTGCTAGATGGGAAGTAGCCGGGGCTGTTATCCGAAATTCACAACGTAAAATAAAAAATGGAAATAAAAGGAAATGCCACATACCAAATTTTGTCGAAATCCGTTGGTCGGGTCCCGAGATATGGTATTTCACCAAAAAAATGTGCGGTGCCACGCCCATCCTCCAGTTTTATCGTAGCTCTTTCAAAGCTCTCTCATACAATCTCAGTGGTAAAATTTATTATATTTAAATTTTGTCGATACTTTGATGTGTGGACATTTTCAACTCCGGTATTTTAAGCGTATCTCTATTTTATCTTGTCGGTAATACGTTATACACCCATTTTATTTGTTTATTTAAAAGTGGCTGTGCCACAGTAATCGGATTAATTTTGGTAGAGTGTGAAGTGAATATGACACTTTCAATTAGGTTGAGTGTGAAGTTAATATGTCACTGCCCCCCCCTTAAATGGCAGCCTATACTTTAGGCTGGTACCATTGGATATGATGTGAGTAAAGGGTTTTCTTAAAGCTCGATATCTTGAGGCTGCTGCTGAATTTCTTTCTTGATGGTGTTATTTTTTAGGGATACACGTAACCTAATACGGACAATCAAAATCTCGAAATTTATAATTCCGACAATCAAAATACCGACATATCAAAACACCGACAAATTAAAACACTGACAAATCAAAACGCCGACAAATCAAAACACCGACAAATCAAAACGCAGACAAATTAAAACACCGACAACTCATAACACCGACAAATCAAAAAGCCGACAATTCGAAATACGGACAGAAGAAATGTTTGTACAATATCCCAAAGAAGAAACATTACTAATCGATAGAGACATTTTGGATAACAATTGAGTAATTAAAAAGAACTTTATTTTATGAAAGGTGCTGTTGTACATTCGAGGCCCTGCGGCCTTCGGCCACGAACACGCTCAGGATCATAACCCTTAATCCATAGAATTCTCTCTCTGTGCTATGGAAGAAAAAGAAGCTTGCTTATTTTTGCTGTTTACTAATATTATTCCATTAAAATAAACATAATTATAAAATTTTAACATTTAATTAAAATTTTAAACCATTATAACAAAGGAAACTCTGCAGACTCATGAGTCATGTGCTGAACACATAGAAAGTGACAAACTTCAAGCGACCTCTATCAAATATTAAAAAACACACGTTTTTAAGGACACAGTTATTTAGACAGCTGTACGACTACATAACTGTATCCATAAGAACTTGTGTAATTAAATATTTGACAGACGTCGTTTGAAGTATGTCGCTCTCTATGTGTTCAGCACATAAAATGTATACAAATGTTTTTACAATTCAAAATTCTAGCCTACTTTAAATATTTAAAAGCAATTTGAAGTGCAAATTTTACATTTTTTACCGAGTTTGAAAATAATTTTATCCGGATGCCTTTGAAAAAAGCCTTTGTAATTTTGACAAGACATCGGTCATTTTAGAAAATATATTTGAAAATTGGCAGTTCATTTTGATATTGAATAAACGGATATATACAATATAATTTTCACGGATACTCTTATTTCAAACAAAGGTGGTACCAAACTTTCTCTTAATGGTTATCTGTATAATATTGATAAAAAACGTGATAACCGCGTATATAGGATTTCCGATAAAAAAAATATCATTTTTATGCTAAGGACGGGTGACAACAATTTTAAAAGATAATGGGTTTCACGAACTAATAAAAAGTGCAACGGAGCATAGCCATGATCCAATGGCATACCAGGCCGATGTCTTAAAGACAAAGACAAATACATCACAAAGGATGACGCAACTAACTTTTTAGAAAAACCGTGCCAAATTATTGCAAGAGCTACGGCTCGATGTAACAAAAGTTCTCGGAAATATTTACCCACACCGTCCGCCCAAAACCAAAAAATCAATAGGGCAAGACAGAAGCAACAGTTGAAACAACCAAAATGTGTAAAAGATTTGGAAATTCCGCGTCATTTGCAGAAAGTCGACGGGAAACAATTTCTAGTTTCATTAAAAAAGTTCGGAAATCAATGTATAGTTTTGTTGGCAACTGTAGAGAACGTCCGCTTACTTGCAAAAAGTAGCATATGGATAATGGACGGCACATTCAAAGTTGTTCCATCCTTCATGAGGCAATTGTTTACAATTCATGGTCGCATAGGTACAAACACATGCAGTGAAATTGTACCGCTTGTTTATTGCATCATGACAGAGAAAAGTGAAAAATGCTATGACGAATTTTTGTATGAATTGATGAATTTCGCATGTAATAATAACATTTCCTTAAATCCGAAAATAATTTTAACCGATTTTGAAAAAGCCAGCGTCAAATCCTTTAAAAACTTTTTCCCAGACGTTAAATACAAAGGCTGTTTTTTCCATTTAAGACAAATTATTTGGAGGCGTATACAAAAAGAAGGGCTTCAAAAGAAATATGGAAGAAATGAAGAGTTCTCTCTTAAAATTAGGCAACTAAAGGCTCTTGCTTTCGTACCTGCTGATGAAATACCATCTTACTATGAAGCATTGAAAAGTGGTAATAAGGATTTTATGAAAATTGCTAAATTTTTTGAAGAACCTTATATATTTGGGAAACCCTTAAAAAATAAAAAGCTTAAAGCCCCAGTATATGCTCCAAATTATTGGTCAGTATTTGAAAACGTGATATACATATAACCTTCCGAGAACGCAAAATAATGTTGAGTCATGGCATCGGCGTCTTTCGTGCTTAGTTGGGCAATACCATGGAAATATATTCAATCTAATATCAAATTTGATTAAAGAACAAGTTTTGGTAGAAACCAAAATTCAAAAGATACTCACTGGTGAAAAACAAACTAAACGGCGACACCTGGAAAAAGGGAGAGTTGCATTAAGGCAGTATTAATGGAAAGGAAAACTATGTTCCTGAAGAATATTTAGTCAATATAGCTAAGAATCTTACTTTAATCTAACAAATAATTTTTGGAAATATCATCTGAATAACTTATAAATAAATGAATTAAATCACTAAATTTATTGTTTCTGTTAAGTACCTTTTACCTTTTATGAAAATAGTTACGGGTAAATTTTAGAATAGCATCCCATGATTTCGGGGTTAAAATAGGTATGTACGGATAGAGGAGATATTCCAGATCAAAAAAATATATATAAAGTTGCCGCATGACTTATGGTTTTGAGATATTTGAATTTAAAGTTCAAAAATTCAACTAATTAAAACGCCTGTTCCTCCGATTTATAATTAATTTTACACTAACATTTTTAACTTTTATATCCACTAATAATCCACTAATTCTTTTCTAACCATTTATTTTATATTAAATAGTGCAAACATAATTTTTATTCAATATTTAACTCTTGTTCAATTATTTTTGTTCACACAATAACAAAAAGGTTGCATTCTATCTAATAATCAGGGTTACATTACGTACATATTTATTTTACAGAAGAACCAAAAGAAATGACAAGAAATAAATAAGACATTCGTTTTTCGCATAGAATTCTTCATTTCGCATTGAACTCCTTTTCGGGATGGCGGCCTTCGGTCGCGCATTAAAAAAATTACCCTGGTCAGACCAACACCTGGGCGTGCTCAGTTCTTTTGCGTTGAACTCCTTTTTGCGTTGGCGGCCTTCGGCCGCGCTTCAAAAAAATAACCCTCGCCGGACCAACACCTGCGTGTGCTCAGTTCTTTTGCGTTGAAATCCTTTTTGCGTTGGCGGCCTTCGGCCGCACTTCAAAAAAATAACCCTCAAAAAGGATTTCAACGCAAAAGAACTGAGCACGCCCAGGTGTTATTTTTTTGAAGCGCGGCCGAAAGCCGCCAACTCAAAAAGGATTTCAACGCAAAAGAACTGAGCACGCCCAGGTGTTCGTCCGGCCGAGGGTTATTTTCTTGAAGTGTAAAATATGTAATGTAACCCTGATTATTAGATAGAATGCAACCTTTTTGTTATTGTGTGAACAAAAATAATTGAACAAGAGTTAAATATTGAATAAAAATTATGTTTGCACTATTTAATATAAAATAAATGGTTAGAAAAGAATTAGTGGATTATTAGTGGATATAAAAGTTAAAAATGTTAGTGTAAAATTAATTATAAATCGGAGGAACAGGCGTTTTAATTAGTTGAATTTTTGAACTTTAAATTCAAATATCTCAAAAACCATAAGTCAGCGGCAACTTTACATATATTTTTTTGATCTGGAATATCTCCTCTATCCGTACATACCTATTTTAACCCCGAAATCATGGGATGCTATTCTAAAATTTACCGTAACTATTTTCATAAAAGGTAAAAGGTACTTAACAGAAACAATAAATTTAGTGATTTAATTCATTTATTTATAAGTTATTCAGATGATATTTCAAAATTATTTGTTAGATTAAAGTAAGATTCTTAGCTATATTGACTAAATATTCTTCAGGAACATAGTTTTCCTTTCCATTAATACTGCCTTAATGCAACTCTCCTTTTTCCAGGTGTCGCCGTTTAGTTTGTTTTTCACCAGTGAGTATCTTTTGAATTTTGGTTTCTACCAAAACTTGTTCTTTAATCAAATTTGATATTAGATTGAATATATTTCCATGGTATTGCCCAACTAAGCACGAAAGACGCCGATGCCATGACTCAACATTATTTTGCGTTCTCGGAAGGTTATATGTATATCACGTTTTCAAATACTGACCAATAATTTGGAGCATATACTGGGGCTTTAAGCTTTTTATTTTTTAAGGGTTTCCCAAATATATAAGGTTCTTCAAAAAATTTAGCAATTTTCATAAAATCCTTATTACCACTTTTCAATGCTTCATAGTAAGATGGTATTTCATCAGCAGGTACGAAAGCAAGAGCCTTTAGTTGCCTAATTTTAAGAGAGAACTCTTCATTTCTTCCATATTTCTTTTGAAGCCCTTCTTTTTGTATACGCCTCCAAATAATTTGTCCTAAATGGAAAAAACAGCCTTTGTATTTAACGTCTGGGAAAAAGTTTTTAAAGGATTTGACGCTGGCTTTTTCAAAATCGGTTAAAATTATTTTCGGATTTAAGGAAATGTTATTATTACATGCGAAATTCATCAATTCATACAAAAATTCGTCATAGCATTTTTCACTTTTCTCTGTCATGATGCAATAAACAAGCGGTACAATTTCACTGCATGTGTTTGTACCTATGCGACCATGAATTGTAAACAATTGCCTCATGAAGGATGGAACAACTTTGAATGTGCCGTCCATTATCCATATGCTACTTTTTGCAAGTAAGCGGACGTTCTCTACAGTTGCCAACAAAACTATACATTGATTTCCGAACTTTTTTAATGAAACTAGAAATTGTTTCCCGTCGACTTTCTGCAAATGACGCGGAATTTCCAAATCTTTTACACATTTTGGTTGTTTCAACTGTTGCTTCTGTCTTGCCCTATTGATTTTTTGGTTTTGGGCGGACGGTGTGGGTAAATATTTCCGAGAACTTTTGTTACATCGAGCCGTAGCTCTTGCAATAATTTGGCACGGTTTTTCTAAAAAGTTAGTTGCATCATCCTTTGTGATGTATTTGTCTTTGTCTTTAAGACATCGGCCTGGTATGCCATTGGATCATGGCTATGCTCCGTTGCACTTTTTATTAGTTCGTGAAACCCATTATCTTTTAAAATTGTTGTCACCCGTCCTTAGCATAAAAATGATATTTTTTTATCGGAAATCCTATATACGCGGTTATCACGTTTTTTATCAATATTATACAGATAACCATTAAGAGAAAGTTTGGTACCACCTTTGTTTGAAATAAGAGTATCCGTGAAAATTATATTGTATATATCCGTTTATTCAATATCAAAATGAACTGCCAATTTTCAAATATATTTTCTAAAATGACCGATGTCTTGTCAAAATTACAAAGGCTTTTTTCAAAGGCATCCGGATAAAATTATTTTCAAACTCGGTAAAAAATGTAAATTTCGCACTTCAAATTGCTTTTAAATATTTAAAGTAGGCTAGAATTTTGAATTGTAAAAACATGTGTATACATTTTATGTGCTGAACACATAGAGAGCGACATACTTCAAACGACGTCTGTCAAATATTTAATTACACAAGTTCTTATGGATACAGTTATGTAGTCGTACAGCTGTCTAAATAACTGTGTCCTTAAAAACGTGTGTTTTTAATATTTGATAGAGGTCGCTTGAAGTTTGTCACTTTCTATGTGTTCAGCACATGACTCATGAGTCTGCAGAGTTTCCTTTGTTATAATGGTTTAAAATTTTAATTAAATGTTAAAATTTTATAATTATGTTTATTTTAATGGAATAATATTAGTAAACAGCAAAAACAAGCAAGCTTCTGTTTCTTCCATAGCACAGAGAGAGAATTCTATGGATTAAGGGTTATGATCCTGAGCGTGTTCGTGGCCGAAGGCCCAGGGCCTCGAATGTACAACAGCACCTTTCATAAAATAAAGTTCTTTTTAATTACTCAATTGTTATCCAAAATGTCTCTATCGATTAGTAATGTTTCATCTTTGGGATATTGTACAAACATTTCTTCTGTCCGTATTTCGAATTGTCGGCTTTTTGATATGTCGGTGTTATGAGTTGTCGGTGTTTTAATTTGTCGGCGTTTTGATTTGTCGGTGTTTTGATTTGTCGGTATTTTAACTGTCGGGATTCTAAATTTCGAGATTTTGATTATCTGCATTACGTTATACACCCTATTTTTTATACAGAAGTATAAGTGTATTTAAATTTATATGTTTCAAAATAAAGTATACTATAACCAAAGCCAGAATAATAATTGCAAGTATTATGTTAAGTAGAGTATTTTTTCTGATATCAATTTTATCACGTCTTTATGTTTTAACATCTTAATTTAAATTAGGTTTAGTTTGTATCTACCACAATGGTGTTAAGGCAATTTCTGGTTTTAAATAATTTTCGCTTAAAACGAAGTTTTCAATTTCTGCTTTACATTGTGTTACTTTTACAATATTGTTTCCAATTATCTTTATGTCGTTATTTAAGTTTTGACAATCTTGTGATAGTGGTTTCATTTAAGTTCCACGTATTAATAACATTCGGTTCAATAAATTTCATAATTTCGGATGTGTGAACCGGTATAAAATTACAGTCGCTATTTATTTTTTTACTTTCTTGGTTATAAACTTCATTGTCCTTTTGAAACTATGATTATGTGGCCTTTGTGGCCTATCGCGACCAATTAATGAATTATTTGAATTGTGTTGATTTATTCGTAATGAATGGGGATATGTGATATTATTTGTAGTTCATTACTTTTATGATTAATCCCGGTGGATGTTTTTATTAGTAGAATGTTTTGGCTGTTAACGTTGTTTATCGTAATTTAGTAATTTTGGGTTAAACAGTCCCAGTCGCGAAAGCTGCATGCCCATCTCCAAGTTTTCAATATCTTATACATATATAAAATTGAATCGCAAAATGTGTTACTAAGCGCATAACTCAACAACGCCTGGACCAATTTGGCCAATTATTTTTTCTAGGTGTTCGCTGAGGTTCACAGATGGTTTATACGGCGAGAAAAATTCGAAAAATTGCCGGAAAACCTCTAAAAACAGCCCTTTTCTTTTTCCCCATATAAACGAATAAATGTTAGTTTGTTAGTAACGCTAATGCTCGAGAACTGCTGAACCAATCTTGAGGAAATTTTCAGAGGTTGTTCGCTGTGGATTGGAGAAGGTTTAGAAATAACAAAAGCCGTATGCTTTTCGTGAGGAAAAGTCGGAAAATTGGACAATTCCAAAAAATAACTTTTTTTCAAATACAATTTCAATGTTGAGTATTGCTATTTGGTGAAATCGATCAAATACGTTTGCAAGTACGTCACCAAAGAAAACAACATGGCGGTTATTGGCCTTGAGCTATATAGTCTATAAATGAACTTTGCTTTGTAGGATATTTACTTTTGCAATTCATGAACCTTTTCCAACTGTTGTGCAACTCGCAGTTCATTTGGAGAAGGCCAAAGTGTGCATTTCAACCCAGAGAATGCAGTAGATCCAACGAAAACACCGCCAACAACAAAATTGACATTGACGAGTATTTTCTCGACTTGCGTCAGTGATCCGTTTGCCGGAACATTGCTCTATTCGGAAATACCTTGATATTATACATGGAATCCATCGTCGAAGAAATGTTTACACAGAAAACAAGGCCAACCAGTAGATGGACATTCAGGTGTGTTCTCAACTAATGCGTTAGGATTAATTTACATAATCCTCCCGAAAAACGACGATTGTTTCTACCTTCGGTTGTTATTGATTAATGTACGCGGTTCAACTTCATTTGAGAGATTGCGTAGCATTAGCTACTTCGCATGCCATGCCATCAACATCAGCCTTCAAATCTGCGTCAATTATGGGATACGAATAAGAATTACATTGCCGAAGACATTTTACATCGTATTCGCTAAGAATTGGAAATGGGCAAATTCCGATCGTCTTGACAATGAAGACGAAGCCGTGAATTATCCAGCAGAATTTCTAAATTCTTTGGAGAGGCTTGGTATGCCGCCGCATCATTTGCGTCTCAAAGTTGGATCTGTCATTATTATGTTTCGCAATCTTCATGCGCCGAAACTGTGTAATGAAACCCGACTGAATGTGACGTAGCTATCAAATGCAAGGAGGCAGAATGCTTAATTCTACGAATTCCTTTGAGTTCTAACGATTTGCCATTTCAGTTCAAAAGTTATCCCTTTTGCAGTGGAAATTGCATTTGAGATGACAATCAACAGGACACAAGGACAGTCGCATAGTGTGTGGCATAAATTAGCACGGGAACAGAAACCAAAATGTGTTGTTTATCAAGCTGCGTTACATTGAAAAAAAAACAATTAAATGATAAATTCAACTTTTTATCATTTCAAAACACATAATTTCACGCAGGACAACGGCTGCGGGGCCAGCTAGTATTCAATAAATAGCATGAGTTCGTAAACGAGTATATCAACAATGTTACCGTTATTTTCAAAATGTGCAATTCTCTATAGTCTATCATTAACGAATTTTATTACGTCGTTAAAGTTTATTACGTAACTGAGTTTTCAGCGACCTCGTTTAATTTCTCCGATTTTATTACTCGATCAGATTCGTCAAGTGTACCGAAAATATATTTGAAAGCGGAGCTTACAATGATAAGAAGGCCTCTTTCTTGTCTTTGTTCCCTATGCAAAGTTATTCCATTTAATTCTTTTATTATTATAGTTTATTGTATATTAGAGGTGAGTCTGTATTGTTGTATCAGTGATTTCTGTTTGGTTAGTTGATGGTATTTGAACTGGTTTGCTTGAAAAAAGGATATAACCGTGATCGGTATCGATGTGGTTGATTTGAATTTATTGTTAATAGAAATAGTATCGTCAATGTTCGCCAGGAAACTGTGGAACTGGGACTTTTTTCGTTTTTAAACCGTATTTTGTTATAGTTAGTTATTCTATTTCGGTTAGTTATTTTGTAATGGTCCGGGTCTGCTTGTTTACATTTTTATTTTCTTTAAATGGATTTTCTAATTTTTCTTTCTGTATCTAGTGTCAATGTTGTATTCTTGTCGGTCATCATTTAATTTGTTTATTTTTTGTTCTTTAATTTTTTTCGTGTCTAGTGCTGGTTGTCCGGCATACAACAATGCTCTGGCCTATCGTAATCTTAAAAAAAATCATGCACGTAAAATTGTTCGGGTGTTCTAAATATGTTGTTACTGGGTATGGTAACGGAATTTTTAAGTACCATGAAGCCGTTTGATGTAAAAAAATTCGCATTCTTTATTTTGGATTGGAAGAGAGAAAACATTCTTTTGTATAATACTAATTGTGGATCCTGTGTTAATCATGAGAGGATGGAGTCATGTGTAGAAGTTCACGCAAGTGAGGTAAGTTCTCTGATCGCCATTCACTTGGGTGTGGCCAGAAACGATTTTTTACATATGACTCAAACAGCTCACAACTTCCGGTCTTTGACCAAGTATCCTCTGGGTAGCCTAAGAACATCCGTTTGAAGGCAAGCTAAAGTGAGAAGGCGAAATATCCCCTACATAGGGTTGTGCGCTGGGTTTAGGACCCACCACGGCAAAAAACACCCCCAATGAAAGGAAGCAACAAGCCTCGGATGAGAGACCCCCCTTCTGATGACGACCATGGCAAATGAAATAAGGACTACGATTTAAGGGCATGCACCTGGAATCTCCGATCCCTTAATTGGGAAGGTGCCGCTGCCCAGCTGTTTGATGTCCTCGTGAAAATAAAGGCTGACATCACCGCCGTTCAAGAAATGCGAAGGACGGGACAAGGACAGAGACGAGTAGGTCCTTGTGACATTTGCTACAGTGGCCATATAAAAGAGCGCAAGTTTGGTGTTGGATTCGTGGTAGGAGAGAGACTCCGTCGCCGAGTACTATCATTCACTGCGGTGAATGAACATCTAGCCACAATCCGCATCAAAGCGAGGTTCTTCAACATATCGCTGATCTGCGCCCACGCCCCGACGGAAGAGAAGGACGATGTGACCAAAGATGCTTTCCATGAGTGCTTGGAGCGCACTTATGAGAGCTGCCCCCGCCACGATGTCAAAATCGTGCTTGGCGACTTTAACGCCAGGCTGGGCAAAGAAGACGTCTTTGGCACTATGGTCGGTAAATTCAGCCTCCACGACGAAACATCCCCAAATGGGTTGAGGCTGATCGACTTCGCCGGGGCTCGACATGTGGTTATCTGTAGTACTAGATTCCAGCATAAGCAAGCTCCCTAGCTGTCTCCGGATCGAAAAACTACCAACCAGATCGATCATGCTGTGATAGACGGAAGACACGTCTCCAGTGTTTTAGATGTGCGTGCGCTCTGAGGTCCTAACATCGACTCGGACCACTATCTTGTTGCAGTCAAAATTCGCACCTGCCTTTGTGCAGCAAGAAACGCACCTCAACAAACACAAGGAAAATTCGACGTCGAGAAGCTATAATCACAACAGACAGCTGAACGATTTTCTACTCGGCTTGCACTCCTGCTCTCTGAGAGCGCTCGTCAACAACTCGGCATAAGAGAACTGTGGGACGGCATTTCAAACTCCTTACGTACAGCTGCAACCGAAACCATTGGTTTGCGGAAAGTACAAAAGAACAGCTGGTACGACGAGGAGTGCCGTGTCGCAGCGGAGAGAAAACAGGCTGCCTACCTCGCAGCGTTACGATCAACAACAACATTTGCGGGATGGGATAGATACCGAAAGTTGAAGAGGGAAGCGAGACACATTTGAAGACAGAAAAAGAAAGAGGCCGAAATGCGTTAGTACGAGAGCTTGATAAGCTGGCCGACAGGGGTAATGCTCGAAAAATCCACGAAAAAATGCGGCGGCTTACAGAAGGTTTCAAGACCGGAGCATACTCTTGTAGAACCCCCAAAGGTGATCTAGTCACCGATGCCCAGAGCATATTTAAATTATGGAGGGAACACTTCTCCAGCCTGCTGAATGGCAGTGAAAGTACAACGCCAGGAGAAGGAGAACCCGATTCCCCAATCGATGACGATGGAGCCGACGTTCCATTGCCCGACCATGAAGAAGTTCGAATAGCAATTACACGCCTGAAGATCAACAAAGCGGCGGAGGCCGATGCATTGCCGGCCGAGCTATTCAAACACGGCGGCGAAGAACTGATAGGGAGCATGCGATTGGAATTTAAGTGTGCTATGCCTAATCCATAAAAAAGGAGACCCCACAATCTGCGCCAACTATCGTGGGATTAGTCTCCTCAACATCGCATATAAGGTTCTATCGAGCGTTTTGTGTGAAAGATTAAAGCCCACCGTCAACAAACTGATTGGACCTCATCAGTGTGGCTTTAGACCTGGAAAATCAACAACCGACTAGATATTCACCATGCGCCAAATCTTGGAAAAGACCCGTGAAAGGAGAATCGACGCACACCACCTCTTCGTCGATTTCAAAGCTGCTTTCGACAGCACGAAAAGGAGCTGCCTTTATGCCGCGATGTCTGAATTTGGTATCCCCGCAAAACTAATACGGCTATAATAATAAAGACCTCTCCGAGCCGTTCGATACCAAACGAGGTTTCAGACAAGGCGACTCCCCATCGTGCGACTTCTTCAATCTGCTGCTGGAGAAAATTATTCGAGCTGCTGAACTAAATAGAGAAGGTACAATCTTTTCTAAGAGTGTACAGCTGCTGGCGTATGTCGATGATATTGATATCATCGGCCTCAACACCCGCACCGTTAGTTCTGTTTTCTCCAGGCTGGACAAGAAAGCACAGAAAATGGGTCTGGCAGTGAACGAGGGCAAGACGAAATATCTCCTGTCATCAAACAAACAGTCGTCGCACTCTCGACTTGGCACTCACGTCACTATTGACAGTCATAACGTTGAAGTTGTAGATAATGTCGTCTATTTAGGAACCAGCATTAACACCACCAACAATGTCAGCCTGGAAATCCAACGCAGGATTGCTCTTGCCAACAGGTGCTTCTTCGGACTGAGTAGGCAATTGAAAAGTTGTCTCTCGACAAACAAAAGCCAAACTCTATAAGTCGCTCATAGTTCCCGTCTTGCTATATGGTGCAGAAGCTTGAACGATGACAGCAACCGATGAGTCGACGTTATGAGTTTTCGAGAGAAAGGTTCTACGAAAGATTTATGGTCCTTTGCACATTGGCCACGGCGAATATCGCATTCGATGGAACGATGAACTGTACGAGATATACGTCGGCATTGACATAGTTCAGCAAATTAAAAGACAGCGGCTGCGCTGGCTAGGTCATGTTATCCGGATGGACGAAAACACTCCAGCTCTGAAAGTATTCGACACAATACCCGGCGGGGGAAGCAGAGGAAGAGGAAGACCTCCGCTCCGTTGGAAGGACCAAGTGGAGAAGGACCTGGCTTCGCTTGGAATATCCAATTGGCGCCACGTAGCGAAAAGAAGAAACGACTGGCGCGCCGTTTTAACTCGCCTATAATCGCGTAAGCGGTGTCTACGCCAATTAAGAAGAAGAAGAGGTAACTGAAAATTTTCGTCAAACTTAAGTTCATTTTGATCGGTTGGTCCTTGGCATATTTCATTATTAATTTGGGCGTGGTGTTGAATATAGTCAGGGTATTCTTGGTCGTAGAGTACTTGATTGTTTTGTTCGTATTCTTGTACGTCTTGTAGTCTGAGTTCATCAATGGACATTTTAGTTTGTACATTATCCGATGGTCCTGGTCGTTTGATTCGATGAGTTGTTTGGATATTTGGGTTATTTGGTGTGGCTGCTGAGATGAATTTTTATTAAAATTTAATTGGGGAAATGGATTTCTGTTAAAATAGGGGTGAGTGTTTGGATTCCTATTGGGTCCGAAATAATTTTGCCTGTATCCCATAGGTGTATTGTTAAACATTTGCTGTGTTTGGGTATTTCAGGATGATTGCATGTATGGATTATATGTAATTTGGTTGCATTGGTTGTGGATATTGGGAGTATCTTGGTTGATATTGTATTTAATTGGTTTGATTTAATGGTCTTGGATTTTGAAACGTATTTTTATTTTCAACGTATTTATTTTTTCATAATCATAAATTCCCTTAGTTTGTGCTTCATTAATTAATGATCTTAAATCTTCAATATCATGGTCAGCCAAAATGGTAAATAATTGAATTGGTAGTTTAGGAATTAATACTTTTATTGAGTCCCTAATCGCTTGCAAATAAATGACTAGGTTTGCCTGACTACCTTCGAGGTGTAGTTTTGATACCAGCAGTTGTCGTCGTTTCTCAACTTCTTCCCAGAATGCTCGCAAACTCCCTTTGTAAGGTGTCTCGCAGAAGCTCTCCAACAATTTGTTGTTTGGCTTCTGGCGTATGTACTCCGCAATCAATCAAAGCTTCAGGGTTGCCAACCTTCAATGTTTGGTAAGCCCAATGATCTGGTTACAAGTCTAACCAGGTTTCGTTCGACAGCTCCGAGTAGAATGCGCTGTTGTCGTACGTCATTAGTTTAGTAAAGTGACAAGTGAGTTTTTTGTTCTCTCTTGACCGATAGAATATCTTTTAGTTGTCCACGGGCCTCACTGAGACTGCTCTCATTTAAAATAATAACGAGTTATAAAAGCTAATTTATTATTCACTCGCGGTTATTTCGTCGGATACTTTAACTTGACGCTTGATTTCTAAAAAGAATAATGCTCAGAAAATTACAACTAGACATCCAAAACTTGATTTAAATATGACTACACAAAATTTAAGAAATGCAAAAGTATTATCATCTACATGTGTATCTAGAATCAGAATTTCTGTAAATTTTAAAAAGAAATCTGATAGAGAAAAGACCACCTTTGTAATCAATGGAACAAAGTATGAGTTTGTTAGGATGCCGTTTGAAAAACGCACCCTCAATCTTTCAACGACGCTCAAACGATATCTTATGGGAATATACATATTGGCATATTGACATATGTTTATACATATATACGATGTACTAATATTCTTTTCTTCATCCGAAGAACATATTGAACACGTTTCAACTATAATAAGTAGATGCACTACATAAAGTCAATATGAAAGACGTTCAAACAAACAGTTAAGAGGAAAAACGCCTACACACATTATATTTCAAATGAACAATAATACATATATATACATATATACTATACATATACAGCTCAATCGATAAAAATAAAAAAATCCTATCGTAGAATTTTTTAACGCGGTACGACAGTAAACATTCAACTACAGGAAATAGATTTTACTAAAAAATCAAGAAAAAGTATTGAATTACCAAAATAAAGATAGAAATACTATTACATATAAGTTATTCCCAAACGGACAGACGGAATAAAAGTGCCAACAAATACAACAAAAATATTGTAAAAGAAGATTTCGGTGCCACAATTCCAAATGCGAGAGAAAATCTTATCCGTGAGGACAGTATCCGAAGAGAGGCTACAGCATATACAGCGGTATTATAATTTTATTTCCTGACTATTTCCCCCACTGCAGCTCTAGCGAGGAAGCTGAAATCAGACCGCCGGTGGCGGCCAAACTCGTTCTACGCTACGGTAATAAGCATGATCAGTAATCCTGAAGGTGGTCAAAGGATGGCCAGGGTTTCCTTTGACCACCTTCAGGAGTACCCCAAAGTGTTCCAAAATGAATTAACGGTATTTCTTTTACCTAATTACTGCAACCCTGACGTAGTGACAGCAAAATTAGAGTGTGACGCCAGAGATGTCTGGCTAGTTTCCGCGTATATGCCACAGGACAATGTGGTGGAGTCACCTCCCTTACTGTTGAGGATGACCTTTGCTGAAGCGTCTCGAAAAGGTACCGGCGTCATTATCGGTTCCAACGCCAACTCGCGACACCCAATCTGGGGTAGCTCGGACACCAATAATAGAGGTGAGTCGCTTTTTGATTTTATTGTTTGCGAAAATCTTTGCATCTGTAATAGGGGGAACTCTCATACCCAACTGATCTCAAACGAGAGGGTTCTCGATGATCACTCCTTTTCTGATTACAGGTATATCGGGTTTAGTCTTGTCGTAGAAGGTCTGCGTAGAAAATCGTTCAGAAATCTTAGGAATACAGACTGGGAAGGGAGGAAGTTTGGTGGAAGTTTGGTGGAAAGGTGGGTCGAAGTCTTCAGCTTGGCGGGCAATACTGGATTGGAGAGCTGCTGTCCACTGAAAACACCGAAGGGCAGAGGGGAACCTCTCTGATATCAGGGCGTCGTGCAGACGTTTATTTAACAGGGCCCGTAGGAGTGGATTAACTGACCACAGGGTATCTCTCGGAGTGTTGCATGATTTTCGCTGTTGAGACCTTCTTTGATATTGAATTGAATATTGAGGAAACTTTCAACAACGTGCTGCCGGAGGCAGTCGTAATTGCTCTTGACCGTCTTGGGGTTGAATCGAACCTCAAACGCCTCATTCTCAATTTTCTGTACGACAGAGTGATCGAAACGGAATGGGGCACCCGCGTGTGCGGCGTATTGTGAGTAGGGGTACCCACACAGGGGAGAACTCCATCTCTTTTATGGATCCTGGTCGTTAACGACCTGGGCCCTATTCCACAAAACAACTTATCAACTTTTCACTTTGCACTTATCAATTGATATTGTACTGCAAAGTGAAAAGCGTTTCTGTTCCACAATATTCTTTGCGAATCTCACTTTGCATTGAGCATATTTTGGCAAAGGCTTTACGCTCTCTCCGCTCAGTGCAAAGTCTTTGCGCTTTATTGGCAAAGTCTTTGCACTCTCTTGCAAAGTGAGTGTGCAAAGTGTTCCACAAAGCGTTTTATCAACTTTGCATTTCTGTCTCATCACTTTTCACTTTGCATTGCTTTATATGAGTTGTTAAAATGAGCCGCAAAATACAAATTGAAAAAAACTTGCTGTTTTAAATGTAATAAAAAAAAGCATTTTATTTGCTAGTTTTCAAAACAACAGAGTAAGTATTTTTTAAATAAATAATTGTAAATTTCAAGCATATTTAAGTATACATTTCTTTGTGAAGTTTAACAAAGCAAAAAAGTGTTAAAAAAAGCCCAATCCCTACAACTGGCGTCAGCACAAAAAACATGGATCTGTGCAAGGGGCAGTTTGTTTGGGCTCTGGAAGAGCCGGACAATGGTAAGTACAACAATTTATTGCCTACACATAGCAAATAATTATATTTGCATCATTTGTTGTTGTTGGGGTTCTTATATTGTGCATTGCTAATAATAATAATAATATATCTATTTCAGAAGAAACAATTGCCAATCCACCTCTAAACCCAAGAAAAAGGAAGCGCTCTACCAAGTTTCCAAGCGAAACTTTGGATAAAGAGAATAAATGCCGGTTGGAGCTCCTTGAGGTTGAGTTTTACTACCGGAAACTTCAATGCCTAAAACTGGAGAGGGAGCTCCTACTTCCACTCTCTGCTATCACACTGGGAATTGCAACGGCAGAAACAGAAAATGTATCGCGTCTGTTATTTGAGGAGGTTTGATTACCAAAGGCCAATTTTTCATTAGGGTGTATTTGATTTCTAAACATTTTATTTTGAAATAATTTGTGATAAAAACAAAAAAGCTCTGAAATTAATAAAATGATGTAAATAAATACAAAAATACTTCCTTTATTATTTATTCTCTGAGACCTTAACCTCAAACCCTAAAAATGCCCCAAAAAGATACAACGCTTTTGCAGTGGAAAAAGGTCATGGCCAAAACACCACTTTTATTTTAAAACAATACTATAATAGTTGGCATTAGGTAAAGTTTTGTAGCAGGGAAGTAACCCTTTTCATTCCACTCTCTTGATCTATATTATTAAGGGCATCATCTTCTTCTTCAGCATTTTCATCTATGTCCTCGCTTTCATTGTCAGTGTCTTCAGTGGGTTGCATATTTTCACTACTCCTTCCGATGCTACAGGCAATATTGTGTAAGATGGCACAAACTATGACTGTCTTCCCTGCAAACTCAGGCCTCAGTCGCAAATAATTTAGACACGGGAATCTTTCTTTAATAATGCCAAAACTATTTTCAATTATGCGGCGTGTTTTTTTGTGGCAACGATTGAAAACTTCTTCGGCAGGATTATTGGGATTTCGGCGTAATGGTGGTATCAACCAGCTTTTCAATCCATAACCACTATCACCCAAAACAACAGCATCCGGAAATGGTCTCCATCAATTGTCAAATCTTTGACTTACAGCCCAATTCCGTAGCACCCTTGAGTCGTGAACGCTGCCCGGCCAACTTGCATTTACACTGTAAAATGTGTAGTCTGGCCCACATATCATCATCACATTCAATGAGTGATTTCCATGCCGGTCAACATATCCTTCCTCGTGTAATGGAGGCCCATCAATTTTAATGATTGTGCCGACGACAACTCTATGGGTGGTTCTGCAAACTGTGGATTTTGCAACACCATGCAAAGCTGCAACTCCATGGTACTGGCAACCATTTCCGAGACAATGCAGGCACAGTAGCAGTTGATTTTCAGCCGTCAAAGCATGACTGCGCTGTGTATTGTGCCCTAATTTTTGTCCATCATTATTTAAAAGAAAATCCATCCACGAAAAATTAATTCGGTCTCAATAATTTCTAGCTTTAACCGCGTCTTCACTATTGTCGAACAAAAACTCACGTCTTAACATTTTGAAAGCTTGACTAGTTATGATAATATGAGTTTGCAAAGCGATCATTTACCTTGCAAATTTTTGACAAACTTATCAAATTTTGTTTTGCAAAAATAGAGTTTACAGTTTTTGTGGAACGGAACAGCATAATTATATGCAAAGTCTTTGCGAATTAGACTTTTCAATATAAGCTTTGCACTTTGCACAAGAGAACGTACGTGGAACAGAAATTACAAAGAGAACATAAAAATTGCAAAGACTTTGCAAAGTACACTTATCAATTTCAACTTATCACTTATTAAATTTCATAGTTCTGTGGAACAGAAAGCTTTGCAAATTGACGAAAAATTTGCAAGGTACAAAGTGAAAAGTTGATAAGTTGTTTTGTGGAATAGGGCCCTGCTCGAAAAACTCGGGGATCGTGGCTGTCGAGTGATTGCCTATGCAGACGATGTAGTACTTATGGTCAAAGGAAAGTTCCTTAGCACCACAAACTGGGCGGTCAGAAGTGGTCTCGCCATCAACCAAAACAAAACCGAAATGGCTTTATTCACTAGAATAAATAAGATCTTGGTGGAACCGCTGCCGCTAATGGGAGAAGCGACTTTTGTCGAATTTGGGGATTACGTCACTCCGTCACTTGAACCTCCTGATTCATGAAAAGCAAAAAAAAGCGGCCTTTTGTTATTTAATAAAAGAATAATGCGGTAGTTGCTTGTTGTACAGGTGATGTGATGAAGTTCCTGTGAAATATGTGTGATGTGTCGTGTAGGCGCAGGGCCCCATTGCACCATTCACTTAGCACTTTTCACTTTGCAAATTTTTGAAGAGAGTTTTTTTTGAAAAGTAAAGTTGATGAGTGTTGCACTTTAAACTTATCAATAAGCTTTTCAACTTGTCGAAACTGACGAGCACTTTGGATAAGTTGATTTGATAAGCGTTGGACCAACAATTTCTTTTGCTTTGCAAATAGAGAAAACTTTTCCAATAATGTGCTAAGCGCTCTCAATAAGAAGTGGAGCAAAGCAATGTACGTTTCGATAATATTGCTCAGTTTCTCTTTATTATTGGCCGTTTTACAAGTTATAAAGGGAAAAAAAGTAAGTTTATTTTGATTATCATATTTAGAATGTATACATGAATATGCAATAAATATATTTATCTACATTTAAGGATTCTTTATTTGGATCTTTTCAAAATAATGCAACTTGCAAAACGCAAAAGCAAGATGGTTGGACTGAAGTTCTAAAGACGGCACAATCCCTCGGACTAGCTGCTGCTAATCGCGAATGGACTTATGCCAGAGATAATTTATTTGGCCTTTGGAAGAGCCGCACTTTGGTAATTTTGTTATAATGTGTTATTTTCAAAGAATTTTCGGTCGATTCTAGGAATAGCAATTAAATAAAAGCAAGTGAGCTTGCAAGTGAGTGAAATTTATTTAAATGCACAAACGGTCTAATTCCAGCTAAATCAACAAAATTGCAAGAGTATTTCTGTAGTTTTGTTGTTTGCACCATTATTCGCTGCGACGATTAAATTATTGTTATTCCTTAGATTTTTTGCTGCAGCTAACAGTTATTTTCAACAAGATTCAATTCTTACTTCGTGTACATGCACAGCAGGATCTTGTTTTTTTTTTTTAATAATTAGCTAGTTATAATTTAAAAATTCGCTTCATTTTAGGCGAAAAAAGACAATGCCAAGAGGACAGGCACTGCGGGTGGCAAAAACGTATTGCTGGATGAAGTCGACAACTACATACTTGATATTTTGGGCAATGAGTCGACAGTTATTCAGGGTCTCGGCCAACCCGAAAGCGATGGAGTGTCCTCCAATTTGGACAATATATTGGAACAAATCCAACCAGAAAGGACGAGACCAACCAACAGGAAAAGAACATATAATTTACAAGATAGACATGAGGAGTTGAAGCTTGAACTCTTAGAAACCGAAATTTACAAAAATAAGCTAAACATTTTGTCATTAGAACAAAAATTAGGTTTGAAACGATCAAAATTCACAGCGGATTTGGAGAAGGAGTCAATGAATGAAAATGATAAAACTCTCTCATTAAGTCCGCTGCTGTCGTATTAATAATAATTTTTAGTATATACATATGTACATATATTATTGAATTATTTGATTTCATTTTTTTCTTTTTATTTTATTTTTTTCTGAAAACTTTATATTAAGAAGAATTTAAGTTTAAAATATATATATATGTAAATCCAAATCCAAATAAAATAACAAATGTGTACAAATTAAAGTTTCGTAACCTGTAAACTCGTGGGTAAGGCATTAATTTTTTTGTAATAAGGTTTCTTATAAAAGAAGAAATTAATAATTAAACCAATTAGCAGACTTTGGAGCCTTTCAGAATTGTTTAGTGACTCCGTGTTCTGAAAGGACTGCTCATTTTCATTTTCATTTGCTCCATTCATAATTCCTTCGTCATAATCCACATCATTTTGTGCATCCATTCGACAAATGTTGTGGAAAATGCAGCACATTATTATTATTTTCGCTGCTTTTTCTGGCTGCAACCGTAAATGGTTCAAGCAAGGAAACTTTTCTTTAAGGATACCTGTAAAAATAACTTAGCTATAAAAATCTTAAAAAACAAATGTATGTCTAAAGGTCATACCGAAACAATTTTCAATAATCCTCCTTGTTTTTTTATGCGCTCTATTAAAAAGCTGCTCATGTGGCGACGTCGGATTGTTTCGCAAAGGAGGAATTAGCCAATTCAGTAACGGATAAGCACTATTTCCTAAAATTACGGCATTAGGGAATGGACGGAATCCGTTTTCAAATCTGCCGAACAAATTAGAATTACGTAGGACTCTGGCATCGTGCACACTCCCTGGCCAATTACAATTTACGGCATAAATCTGAAAATTAGGTACACAAACCATCATTGCATTAATCGCATGATTTCCGTGCCTATTCACAAATTGTTCCTCGTTAACGTTAGGCGCGTCTATATCAATCATCGTTCCGTCAATGCACCCTGCGACTTGTGGAAATCCACCAATTTTAAAAAACTGTGTGGCGATATTTTGATTTTCTTCAAATTCTGGCCAACGAATAGTTACGTCCATGAACTCGTTTATCACGATATTTGCCACTCGATAGATTACTCTGCACACCGTTGATTTGTGAACCCCATGCATTTTCGCAATTCCATGATATTGGCCACCATTACCTAACCAGTGCAGAGTGGTTAATAACTGTTGCAGGGGGTTTAAGCACATATTACGCTTACTAGTGTATTGCAGATGCGCTCCTATTCTTAGCAAAATTTTTTCAATTTGGCTACGAGTTAGCCGAAAATTTTCTACCGCACTAATATCCAAATTGTAATTGATCCTTTCGTTTGTAACACGCGAATTGTGCGAATGTTCGTCTTCCAAAATATTAAAAAGTTCGAATCGAAGCATTTTTTTAGTTTTTTTTTTACTCCTATTAATATTTCACGAAGCTCGAGCACGTACTAAGGCACTGATTAATTTGTTCAGACTAAACTTATCATTGTCATGATAGGTGAAATTATTTTTAGCAAAACAATGCAAAACTTAGCAAATTGAGAGAAGAGAAGGGATAAGTAAAAGTTGTTGGTGCAACGAAGTGCTTAGAAAATTTGCTAATTTGCAAAACTTATTACTTTTCTGCTAAGCACTTTTGACTTTGCATTTAAACTTTTGGTGCAACGCTTATCAATAGCATTGAGATACATTTTACTTAGCAATACTCAATTGAGTGACTCTCACTTATCAAGTTGGTGCAACAAAAAACTTTGCGTAGTTTTGAGAATTTGCTAAAATGCTAATGACAAGTGGTTGGTGCAATAGGGCCCAGGTTATCATGTGATCATCCTGACCCCGCTAGGAGGATTAATTGCTTACAACAGCATTTAAGCCGGTTGTGCTGCGATGCCGATGGTGACTACCATGACGGGGCGGAGATGTTGGCAAATGTGCGGTTCGAGATACTTCCGTATGCTGTACTCTTACGGTGTTGGAGGTGGTTTGGGTCTTCTCTACGTCCATTTCTATGGCAATATAAGGTTACATTAAATGTTTTTTTTTATAATGTTATAATGTAGTTGTTGTAGCTACATTGTATTGTTTCCTTTTATGTACGAATTATAAAGCGGGTTTATTTCGAATTAGCGGAATTTATTTATTAATTTTGCATCTGATTTCGATTTTTAGCTGCAATTGGTTCTTCATTGGTTGGAAGAAAACTCAGTTTAACGAGAGTTCGAATTAAGATTCCGCTTTGCGTTCCTACATAGACTACTCCTATATGGCCATCTGATCCTCTATGGACTTTTTCAATGACGCATTCTCCTGTACGGGGTTCCTTCTGAATCGTTATCCATCGATATCTTTTGTGGAGATTTTTGAGATAGTCTTCCTTCCATCTATGGCTGAATTCATAGTGGAGAATCTTTATTCTTTCCCATCGGTTTACTTAATTGAAAGAGTCTCCTTCTGTCTCAGGTATAGCGAGAAATGGAGTTTCTCCGAGAAAAATATCAGGTGTGAGAGCTGTGAAATCGGAGGGATCTTGAGAATGGTGATATAGATCTTGAATTTATTCCTTAATTGAATTTATGATTACCTGGTGCTTTCTTTAAATGGGACTTAAACTGCTGATTCCCAAAGTCCGCCCATGTGTGGAGAACATGAAGGTATAAACTTCTCGATCCTTTAGGGTGCATATTTTTATACAATTTAAGGTGAGACTTCTTTCATGAAGTTTATAAACTCTTTCTCGGTAGCTGTTTGAGCTCCGATAAAGTTTTTCCATTGTCGCTCATAATCTTTGAGGGAAATCCGCGTCGTCCGACAAAGCGTGCAAATGCTGCGAGAAAAGCCGCGGTTGTCATATCTGAACAAAGCTCGAGGTGTACTGCCTTTATCGTACAACATACAAAGATGAGGAATACCTTAACATCGAGGACTTTATCTGGAAAGGTCCAGCAAAATCAACCCCAGTAATGGTAAAGGGAACAGCATAATTGCAGCGAGCTGGTACGCATTTTGTGTTTGTACATAGTACATTGTTTACACATGAAAATCGCCTTTTTGATTTGTGGCTTAAGTCGCGGTATATAAAATTTTTGTCAGACCATTTGTTGCATCAAGCGATGCTCACCATGCAGTGTGAACTAATGGAGGTATATAAGAAATAAATAAGTGAAAGGTGATTTCTCAGGAATATTGATGGGATGTCGTTCATTGTAACTAAGGCTAGAGTTCGCCAATCTACCAATCCAAAAATGGATTTAGGACGAGAAGAGAGCTTCTTTCGAGCAACTTTGATTTCTCTCGACTGAAATTGCGAGTTTGCGTACATGTAATAAGACTGACCTTGGGATGTTGCAAGTCGGAATGCGTTAGTTGTGTATAAGGATCATTTGGTATTCCTTTCATTTTCTGTTTAAGGCTTTGTGTAAATAAAAAAGTTTTAGCGATTACTCTTAATGCTTTCGGGAATGATGAAAATCGGTGTAGAATATCATCCGTATTTGGAGAGATTTGAAAATTTGGAATTTTCCGATTTAACAAGAAGTATTACACTCCGAGCGCGAGGCTTTGGACAGAATTCTTGTGTTTCTGTTAGTCAGGTAGGACCGTTCCACCAGAGCGTAGTGTTGGTGAGGTAAAATGGTTTGCAACCCCTTGTCCCAAGATCCGCTGGGTTGTCCCCTTGCCACATGTTGCCCGTTTGCAGGGCCAACTAAGTCTAATATTTGAGATATGCGGTTACATACATAGGTCTTCCAGGTATAGAGTGGTTTTTCTAACCATGCTAAAACTATTTCTGAATCTGACCAAAGATACGTTCTGTGATTGGTTAATTTGAGATGGGTTTTGACAACTGACACTAGTTTTGCTAACACAGGATCATCATTAAGTTCGAGCCGTCGCAGGCTTTGTGTCTTCAAGGGCGCAACTTTGGTTTTTGGGACCAAAAGATGTGAAAATATTTTGTTTTCGAACTGAGTGCGTACTTAAATTGTTGCGCTATAGGCCTTTACAGATGTATCACAAAAACCATGGATTTTGATTAGGTGTGAAATTTACCCATGGAGGGATTCGAATTTCCGAAATAGTATGCAAGTTGTTAGCAAATTGAACCCATTTTGTTAAACGTATGGGTTTTACTTGCTCATCCTATACAGTGCCATCTTGCCACAATTCTTGAATGAGGATTTTTGCTTGAATCAATATTGCCGAATGGTTTTTGTTGTACCGGCCTTTTTAAATTTAAGGGAATTTGTATCTAATAAGTCTTCCTTTTTTATGTTTTTTATTATTTCGGGATGATTTGATGTAATTCTTTAGGGAGAACCCAGCTGAATTTAGTGCTTTGATCACTTCAGATAGTTATTATACACGCTAATGAGGTAGTGTATCTAATTAATAAAAATACCAATGTTATACGTTTGAATGCCAAAATCATGGATAAGATGATACGAAACTCTTTGATTCGAGAGAGCTGTCAAAACTCACATTTTAACATTTGCCAATGACGCCACTGCTGAAAAGTATTAGATTGGGAATTTTATAAATAATTCTTGGGTACTTCGCAATTTTCACACTAGTATATAAGTATAAACATGAGAAACAAAAGCAATTCATTGAAATATCACCATTTGTATGCTAATATTAATACATACGTAGATATAATAAGTAAATATACATTTTATAATTAATGTAACAATTTAAAATAATAAATAAACAGGGAAAAAACAATGCATAAAAAAGCATCACATATGCAAGATAAATATATTCAATACATATATATATCTACTTATATACTATAACTTAAAATAATATTTAGGCACGATTCCGATTACTTTGGCGGAGGGGTAAAACAAACGAGTTTCCGTATAAATGGGGTATGTGCGGATAAGGGAGCTTCTCCAGAAGAGGAAAATGCAAAAATAGTGTAAAAATAACTTATATTTTTTAAAATATTTCTGATTAAAAATTCAAAAAATTGCACTAAAACACATGGTATTTCACTATGTTTCACTAAATTGTTTTACATTTTTCATTTGGTATATTTATGTATATATACACTTTAGTCATTGAAATAAGTTCACATTTCGCTTTTATTTTGTAATATTTTACCTAAATTTATTAATTCAAAAATCACTTAGCACACTCATCGTTGCAAAGGTTAGAATGTTTACAATTATGAGGAAAACGAGCATTGCCACATCTTAAACACCAAATATGTTGGATTCTTAAGGATTTTTCTTTGTTTTTTTTTTTTGCGTGATTCTTTTTTCTATATTAACATTAATAAAAATTACTTTCCAACATTTTTCAAGTTATAATTGTACATATGTATATGTATAATATGTGATTTATATTTAATAAACACAAATAAGTAAAAATATATGATAATATTGTAAAATTTATATCATATTGGGGTGACTGAAGTAATTTCGCGTAGTACTCCTTTATACATTGGCGGCCTTCAGTCGCGATCAAAAAAAAGTAACCCTGGTCTAGCGAATACCCGGGGTGACCGAAGTACTTTAGCGTAGTACTGCTTTCGGCGTTGGCGGCCTTCGGCCGCGCTCTAAAAAAATTACCCTGGTCGAGCGAATACCCGGGATGACCGAAGTCCTTTCGCGTAGTACTCCAGCTCAAAGATGAGTAATATTTAATTCTTTCTTTTATGAATGCGATGTCAACAGGTTGCGTTGGAGTTTGTTTAATTTTTACTTTCTACTTATTTTACCTGTTTTTGAATTTACAAATTATTATAATAGTTGACACCAGTAGTATCAAAGCCATTAAACTATAATTTATGACCTTAGATTTGTTAGCCTCATATTTTAATTCGATGTTTGTTTTATATTTTCAATTTGATCAAAATGTATTTCTTCCATTGTTATATCTTTCATTATTGTTACATTAATAAGCTTGACCGAATAGACGAAAACACTCCAGCTCTGAAAGTATTCGATGTAGTACCCGCCGAGGAAGCAGAGGAAGAGGAAGACCTTCCCTCCGTTGGAAGGACCAAGTGGAGAAAGACCTGGCTTTGCTTAGAATATCCAATTGGCGCCATGCCCAGCGAAAAGAAGAAACGACTGGCGCGCTGTTGTTAACTCGGCTATAATCGCGTAAGCGGTGTCTACGCCAGTAAAGAAGAAGAAGAAGGGTTTGGTAAAATTTGAATTGACATTGGTTTATTATGTTAATACAATTTTCCCATTACTTTAATATCCCAATTTTCAAATCGAATCAAATAATTACCGTTTATGGTAAAGTGATTAATTGTTTCATTTAGGGCATTGATTATATACTTATATGTATATGATTTGAATCTAATTCAATAACAATGGTTTTGAATAATTTTGGGGCAAGAAAAATGGTTTTGTTCGTTTGAATATATGTAATTAAATTTAATTTACAATGGTAACTTTGATATTTTACATTTCACAATAAAATGTGTAAGTGAAAGGAAAGTGTACTCGTTACGTGCGTATGTGTTATTGAAATCCACGGCGAGCAGACGAGGGAGTAAAAAAGGGACGTACAGGAGCTCGGTCGAATAAAATGCTGAACTCAGCGCGCAGGATTGCAGCGCGCGGGTTGGGTGTCGAAGAGCTAAAAATACGTTGATATGCGACGAGTGTGTGACGAATTGTGTCGAATAGCTTGGTACGAATCATGTTCCCTATTTCTAGTATCTCATAAATACTCTCATTAACTATGTTTTTTCCCTTCAAATGTTGCATTCGTACATCAACAAAAATGCCGTTTAAACTCTCACCACTAAAAGAATGCTTTGTTGCGAACTTATAGCGAACGTGTACCGATTATGGGATGTGATGCGTGATGCGTGTATGCGCGCGGTTGAAGAACAAAAGAGGCCGGTCGCCGTCCGTCCGTCCCTTTTGTTAATTGTGTCCGGTGTCCTCGTGTGTGGTGTATGATGCAGGTGTGTTGAGTGTGAGGTGTGGATGATGAATATGGTGTATGTAGATGTGTTGAGAAAAATTAAGATGTGTTGAGTATGATGTATGGATGATATGGCTGGTGTGAAGATGTGGTGTGTTATGTTAGAATTAGAGGGGGCGCAGAAGCTCATTTAACCATCCAGGCCCCCCTAAACGATTGTTTAGCCCAAAAGACGCTGCAACTGTGGCAGAGTTGCCACAACGCTGCTCAGCCCCGTAGACCGACGAGGTGGTGGCGCAGGCAGTCGACGCCGCAATGAGGTTCCGCTCCACTGGGGTGCGCCACGAGCTGCGGGTTGGAATCGGGGTATGCGGCCGCAATGGATGGGTGGCCGATTCAGTTCGCGTGCTGCGCTACGATGTAGCAGCGTGTGATGCGGCCTGTGGCATATTTGACACAGCCCTCGTGACTCACACGCTTCAGTCACATGTGTATGTGACAGGCAGTTCTGGCAATGCCCGTGGGCCTGGGTAACTTGCTGCCGTTGCATGGGTCGCATACCCCGAAATATGCCACAATGGTGCAGGCGATGTGGGCGCCGACAGATGGGTCACCTTAGGGTCTCCAACGTCCGTGATGGGTGTGGTGGTGGCCGAGTGCCACCGCGAGGTGCGGATTGAAGGACCGCTGCAGGCGCGGTTGCCGGTACAGGGGCCGGCGTTGTTGCCGGTGCAGTTGCCGGCGTTGTTGCAACCACAGTTCGGGGCGCTGGTGAGGGCCCGGTGCATGGCGCATTGGTAGCCCGAGCGGTTGGCGTGGTTTTAACTGGCGTATCTACCTCCATAGTAATCTGTATAGAGAAGATTATTGGTTATAAATTTATCATACAGTGAGATATGAGCCATCGTACCACGATATGTGGCATGAATGGGTCGTCGTATTGATCGACCATTTTTTGTTAGTTTTCTTTACAGTTTGTTATTTTTGCGTACGATTTGTTATTTTTATTTACGGTTTGTTATGTTCTGACGGTTGTTATTTCTTAACGGTTGGTATTGGCGTATTTTTCGTTTTCATTTAATTTAGTGATTTTATTATATCGCGATATTATGGGTTCGGTTTTTTCGGTTTTCGGATTCGCGATCCTCGGAGGTTGGCAGAAAGCATAGCTTCACGAGCGGTCTGGTTAGCGTTCCGTTTTGCGTTCGGAGATCAACGATTCGTATGTGACCGTCGGAGCCGTAATGTAGCTTTTCTATGCGGCCAAGCCGCCACTCGGTGGGGGTAGACAATCATCGTGAATGAGTACACAGTTTCCAAGTTTAGGCGCTTGATCAGGAGTCTTCCAGCGGTATCTTTTGTGGAGATCCTTTATGTATTCGTCCTTCCATCGGCGGTTGAAATCATGATGGAGAATCTTAATTCGTTCCCATCGATTTAATAGGGATAGCGAATCCACGCCTGGCTCAGGAATGGCCAGGATGGGTGCTCCCTTTAGAAAATGCCCTGGAGTTAAGGCGGTGAGATCTGCGGGGTCTTGCGAAAGTACTGTGAGTGGCCGCGAATTGAGAACGGCTTCAATTCGATTTAATAACGTCGTGAACTCTTCGTAATTGAATTTATAATTTCCAGCTACCCGTTTGAAATGGGATTTGAAGCTTTTCACAGCTGATTCCCATAAACCGCCCATATGAGGAGCGCTTGGGGGTATGAATTGCCAATACCTTGAGGGACGTACTTTTGTACGATGTCGGGTGACACTTGTTTTAAAAAATCCACAAATTGCTTTTCTGTGGCTCGTTGAGCTCCGATAAAGGTTTTGCCAT
This sequence comes from Bactrocera tryoni, assembly GCF_016617805.1. NCBI lineage: Eukaryota > Metazoa > Arthropoda > Insecta > Diptera > Tephritidae > Bactrocera > Bactrocera tryoni. The sequence goes on from NW_024396027.1 coordinate 53,913, forward strand.
TATCGCTCATGATTTGTGATGGGTAGCCACGTCGAGCGACGAAGCGAGCAAATGCCGCGAGAAAAGCCTCCGTCGTCAGATTACTACATAGCTCAAGATGTACTGCCTTTGTCGTGAAACATACAAAGACAGCCACATAGCCTTTCATGAGAGTGGGAGACCTTAACATAGACGCCTTTACCTGGAAAGGCCCAGCAAAATCAACACCTGTTGTGGTGAAAGGCAGAGCGAAATTGCAGCGTTCCGGTGGAATGTGGATGTAGTGGAAGAACAGTGTGGCAAATAGTGACCTCTCTGGGATTATTATGGGATGGCGTTCGTTGAATGTTAGGCTCGAATTAGCGAGCCGACCATTGGCACGAAGCAGACCTTTCGTGTCCAGAAATGGGTTTAGGTCTAAGAGTGAGCTCTTTTTATCAATCGGCTTCGATTCTCTTAGTAGTGATATATCGCGGCTGAAATAGCGCGCTTGTGTATATGTTATTAGTGGGACCTTTGCCTTTTGTAACTCTAGGTACGTCACTGTGTTGCATGGGAAATTATGTGATCCCTTAACTTTACTTTTGAGTTGTTCTATAAATTTGAACATATAAGCAACTACTCTGAGAGCTCTTGGAAACGATGAAAATCGTTCAAGGATGTCGGTATCATCCAATGGGGGATTGTGGCCAAGAATCAGGAGATTCTTTCAACCATCGTGGGCCATTCCACCAGAGAGTGGTGGTGGCAAGGTGCAGTGGCTTGCACCCTCTTGTACCTAGATCGGCAGGATTGTCAGCACTGGCTACGTGACGCCAAGTGGCTGATCCCACTAGGTCAAGTATTTGAGACGTCCGGTTAAACATGTACGTCTTCCATGCATGTGGTGGTTTTTCCAACCAAGCTAGTACAATTTCGGAATCGGACCACATATATAGTTTGCATTTTGCCATATTTAAATGCATTTGCACCATGGCTACTAATTTTGACAGTAGTAGTGCGCCACATAACTCAAGTCGTGGGAGACTTATAGTTTTCAAAGGTGCCACCTTTGCTTTTGCTACTAATAAGTGACTCGTGGTCGTGGTGTCACTTTGCGTGCGCACATAGAAAGTAGCGCAGTATGCCTTTTCTGAGGCGTCACAAAAGCCATGTAATTCGACCTTGTGTTCGGGGGAGTAGTTTACCCATCGTGGAATTTGTATCTGAGAAATATCATTCAGATTGTTTGCGAACTGGGACCATTTTTCTAAGCGAAGAGGTTTCACTTGTTCGTCCTAGTCGGTTCCATCTAGCCATAGTTCTTGTATTAAGATTTTTGCTTGGATCATAATTGGCGAAAGCCATCCTGCGGGGTCAAAAAGTTTTGCCACCGAGGATAAAATCTGTCTTTTCGTTATGGCTGATAATGCGGATATGGACTCTGTCGTGTATGAGAACTGGTCCGATATCGCAATCAATTGGATGCCTAATGTTTTTGTTGTACTTTCCTTTTCGAATATAAGGAAATTAGTGTTCAACAAATTTTCGTTTGGAATATTTTTGAGTATATTTGGGTGATTTGCCGTAATCTTTTTTAATGGAAACCCTGCGGATTTGAGGGCTTTTATTACCTGTGACAAGGCCTCGTATGCTTGTGGAAGAGTGTGACTTCCAGACAGAATATCGTCTACATACGTTTGAGTTTTCAACACTTCAGTTGCCAGAGGAAATTCTGACTTTGTGTTATCTGTCAATTCGTGGAGTGTTCGAATGGCTAGATATTGTGCACAGTTAACGCCAAATGTAACTGTTTTTAGTTTGAAGTCGCGTAAAGGACTGGTGGGGGATCTTCGGAACATAAAACGTTGAAAATCTTGGTCGTCTTTATGTAGGACTATTTGCCGAAACATTTTTTCAACGTCCCCATTGAATACGTATTTGAATATACGCCAATTTAATATCAGAAGCATTAAATCTGGTTGGAGTGGGATGTCATTTAGGGAATTCCCTGAACTGGTGGTTTTCGAGGCATTAAAAATAACTCTTACTTTTGCTGTTTTTTTGTCTGGCTTTACTACTGCGTGATGTGGTAGGTAAAAGGAGTAGTATTTGCCGTTGACAATTTCCTCACCTGGGTTTACTTCCTCCACATAATCTAAATGGAGGTATTCTTCTAACACACTATCATATTTCTGATTTGAGTTCACCTTTTTTAAGTAAGTTTCTTTCCATACTTAGAAACTGCTGTATTGCAGAGGTGCGAGCGTAACCTAAGGCGAGTGAGTTAAGAAATTGTTGCTTACGACTACCACGTACGATGTACCGACCGTTTTCTGATCCTTGACCCTTGCTTGATCCTTCTGACCCTTTGCCAATGCTTGCTATTTATATGATAGCTTGGTAGCATGTTAGTTAATTGCGGTAAGACAATAGCTTCTGCTTGTATGCGCTTATCCGCTTTGGGGGAAAAAAGGGTAATGGGGCAGATTTTACTTGAGTTTTGAACAACTCTTCCGCCCATCCCCGTGATTTCAAAATTGGCCAGTTTTGTTGGCAACTGAAGCCTGTTTTGTGCCCTAGACGCTATAAATGATCGTTGTGATCCTTGGTCTATTAAGGCTCTGAGTTTGAACAGTTCTCCTCGGTGTTCGATGGAGACAACTGCTGTGGGTAATAGTACCCTACTGTGGTTTTCGCTATGTAGCGTTTGGGTTTTCATCGCCTTTGAGCAGCATAGTGCTTCTTGGCAGTTTTCAGAATTTGTTGTTGCAACTAATCCTGTTGCTCTTTTTACATTTGCGCTGTTTGGGGGTGAGCTGGAATAATTTGTCATATGTGATATGGAATGATGTCTTTTATAGCAGTAAACGCAATTAAATTTGCTTTCGCAATCTTTAAACTTATGCGCATGTGACAAGCAGTTGGTACATAATTTTTTCGTTCTTACGAAATTGTTTCGATCGCCAATATTCATTTTTTGAATTTTTCGCACGATTTGAGCTTGTGTTCTCCTCTACAAAGTTCGCATGACGTTTGTTTATATTGTTCGGAAGTGAACAATTGATTCTTAAAAAAGCTTCTATTTAAATTATTGTGACTACTTGCTTGGGCTCTATTGAAGCTTCTATTGAGGTCGTTTTGAATGTTTTTCGTTCTGACTAGTTTTTTATCTACCCTTTCTGCAATTTCATATTGGGTAGTACGAAATTCTTTCATTTGCTGCCACGTTGGGCACTTTCTTCGCGATGAGAGCGATTGCTCCCACAAAAGTAACGATTTTTCTGGTAATGCAGCTGTGCATATATTTACCAGAATGAGGTCCCAGTTATCTGTGGGAATATTCTGTGTCGATAAAATGGACAAACATTTTGAAACAGTGGATTGAAGTTTTATGAATTCTTCACTGGTTTCTTTCTAAATTTTTGGCAAATTCATTAATATCGACAGCTTTTTGTCGACCAATATTCTCTCGTTTTCATAACGTGCTTTAAGAGCTTCCCAAGCAAAATTGAAATTTTCGTCATTGAGAGCGAACCTGATGGACCTTTGGTTTTGTATCTGAGGTGATACAATTTCTGCGCTTGAGATAATTTAGGATGGTTTATGTACACAGCTGTAAACATGTCCCGGAAGGACGGCCACTGTTCATAACCACCATGAAATACTTATATCTGTGTCGCATACTGGCACTTCAAGGTGAATGCCTGAACTTGCCTCTTGGGCTTGGCTTTTTGGCAGCTATACCCTCGGTTGTGGAGTAGGTGCAATTGCTCTTAATAGCTTTAGTTGATCAGAAATCATTGCTTTTGTGTCTTCGAACTGGTCTAGGCAGTGTTCATACTTGGTGTATGCCGAGGATTTAAAATTTTCCGGTAGATCTGAGTCGTCAGATTCTACGATTGCGTCATATGCCGCTTGGAGACGTGTCCAGAAATTGACTAAATTGTCTTTTTTGATTTCTAAGACCGATTCAGAATTGTCTTGAATCGGTGAAGATGAAAACCGAGTGCAGTATCGTATCAAACTGTCACTCTCAGCAATGAATTTTGTATAAGAAATATCTTTACCCCTCTTTAGTTTTGTAGCACCTTGCTTTGAGCGTGTAGCTTCAGCCGGTGTACATGAACTGTTTTCGTCAGAAATCATCTTTGGAACTTTTAGCAACTGAGTTGTTTTAGATTCCTTTGAGTCTGAGTTCATTTAAAAAATGTATAGAATATCAAAACGTCTTAGTGAAAACTAGACTTGTAGATGTTTTAAAAAAGTTTCGTATGTAAAATGTTCAATAGAAGACTCTTTTGTATGTAAGAGTTTCAAAAAAAATAAAAAATAAATGGAACCAATGGCTTTTTGATAAACCGAGATTTCAAAAAATATTTTCGTTTATATGTATATGTATTTATGTATGTATATGATTAGACGAGAACTCTTAAGTAAGAGTTTTGAATGAAATGTTTAGACGTGAGCTCTTTTAGGTAAATAAGAGTTTTCAAGTAAAATATTACGCGTATACAGATTATCGCTAAAATTTGATTTAATTATTTATTGTTGACCGGAAACCTTTTATATTTTTTATTTTTCTATATATATTTGTTTATATTTTGTATGTCCAAATGTCCTATAGGGTATACCTATAGGTGGATCTTTTATTTATTATGTGCTAATGAGCGCTCGTTGTAGAGATCACTGCACTTTGTACATATGCATGTATGTACTTATGTATTACGCTTTTGTTTTTTACACAATCCTGCTTGTTTTTGTTGATCAAAAATCAAGGTGTATTGCGGGATATATGCCAATGTGGACTTTGAATATATTTTATACGCAATCCTGCTTGGTTTTGTTAGACGAAAACCAAGGGGTATCGCGGAATATATGCCAATGTGGACTTTGAAACAATGAGCGTATCTAAATATGAGACAATACACTTTTGTACAAATGTTTAATTATGAAAAAGAAAGTTATGAAAAAATTCTTTTTGTTATATAATTTGTACCCGATGTCGATCGGGTATACTTTTCAGTATATATTGTATATATGATATTTATATGCACCCGTATGTGCATATATATATACGCATGTATGTAAATATGTACATATGTTTGTACGAAGAAAACCACGAAAGTGAATAACCGACCGCAGGTAATTTTCTCAAGTTCACTTGTGTTTATGTATATATTTATATATTTTTATACTCGCGCCGCATATACATGTGGATGTATAAACATATGTTAATAACAATGTTAATAAGCCGCGAAAAGAGAATTTAATGATCTTTGAATTTGAGATATGTATATGTATGTATATATATGTATTTGAAAAGTATTGATGTGAATATGGTGTATGCAGATGTGTTGAGTATGATGTGTGGATGATATGGATGGTGTGAAGATGTGGTGTGTTATGTTAGAATTAGAGGAGGGCGCAGAAGCTCATTTAACCAGGTTTTATTGTTTTTTACATAATTACAGTGAATTTTTCATTTAAAAAGATTTTAATACGCTTATCTTCATATTGTTGTAAATCTTCCTTAAACTTTGGTTTCTTATAAGTTATTTCATTAATGAACAATATCTCGTTTTCTTTAATACAAACTTCCATTTATCTTGCATTTGGTATTGGTTGTACATGAATTGTTTGATATATTTATTTTCCAGATTGAGGTAACTTTACTAATATTACAATATTTTCGTCTTTAGCAAATATTATAATTTTTATTTCTTTAAGTTTTTCGAAAGTTACATTAAAATTAGTTACATCTTCATCTCTAATAATATCTTTATTTAATTGGCTAGTCATTATGATTTCTTTTATTCTTATTACATTTGTTTTGATATACATTAAATTTTCTAATAATTTATTGCCTTTTTTGTCGATACAGCTTTAAGTTCTGAGTTGATACTGTTCATATTTTCAACAAATTCTTTGTAATGAGTGTTTAAATTACTAGTTATAGTTTCTATTTAATTGCCAAATTTTTCATTAATATTTTGTTGTTTATTAATTTGTTCAATTGCATTATGTGCATCTTGTGCATTTTGAGTATTAATATTTAATTTTCCTTCAATATCCACACGATCTTCTTCGTCCATAGTTCCATAGATATATTTAAGTCCTGTTTCCCAAAAAGTGGAAGTTGAAGAGCGAAGCGAGACGCATTTGTAGACAGAAGAAAAAAAAAAAAAGAGGCTGAAATGCGTGAGTACGAAGAGCTTGATAAGCTGGCCGACAGGGGTAATGCTCGAAAATTCTACGAAAAAATGCGGCGGCTTACGGAAGGTTTCAAGACCGGAGCGTATTCCTGTAGAACCCCCAAAGGTGATCTAGTCACTGATGCCCAGAGCATACTTAAATTATGGAGGGAACACTTCTCCAGCCTGCTGAATGGCAGTGAATGCACAACACCAGGAGAAGGAGAACCCGATTCCCCAATCGATGACGATGGAGCAGACGTTCCATTACCCGACCATGAAGAAGTTCGAATAGCAATTGCCCGCCTGAAGAACAACAAAGCGGCAGGGGCCGACGGATTGCCGGCCGAGCTATTCAAACACGGCGGCGAAGAACTGATAAGGTGCATGCATCAGCTTCTTTGTAAAATATGGTCGGACGAAAGCATGCCCAACGATTGGAATTTAAGTGTGCTATGACCAATCCATAAAAAAGGAGACCCCACAATCTGCGCCAACTACCATGGGATTAGTCTCTTCAACATCGCATATAAGGTTCTATCGAGCGTATTGTGTGAAAGATTAAAGCCCACCGTCAACAAACTGATTGGACCTTATCAGTGTGGCTTTAGACCTGGCAAATCAACAACCGACCAGATATTCATCATGCGCCAAATCTTGGAAAAGACCCGTGAAAGGAGAATCGACACACACCACCTCTTCGTCGATTTCAAAGCTGCTTTCGACAGCACGAAAAGAGCTGCCTTTATGCCGCGATGTCTGAATTTGGTATCCCCGCAAAACTAATACGGCTATAATAATAAAGACCTCTCCGAGCCGTTCGATACCAAACGAGGTTTCAGACAAGGCGACTCCCTATCGTGCGACTTCTTCAATCTGCTGCTGGAAAAAATTATTCGAGCTGCAGAACTAAATAGAGAAGGTACCATCTTTTCTAAGAGTGTACAGCTGCTGGCGTATGCCGATGATATTGATATCATCGGCCTCAACACCCGCACCGTTAGTTCTGTTTTCTCCAGGCTGGACAAGAAAGCACAGAAAATGGGTCTGGCAGTGAACGAGGGCAAGACGAAATATCTCCTGTCATCAAACAAACAGTCGTCGCACTCACGACTTGGCACTCACGTCACTGTTGACAGTCATAACTTTGAAGTTGTAGATAATGTCGTCTATTTAGGAACCAGTATTAACACCACCAACAATGTCAGCCTGGAAATCCAACGCAGGATTGCTCTTGCCAACAGCTGCTACTTCGGACTGAGTAGGCAATTGAAAAGTTGTCTCTCGACAAACAAAAGCCAAACTCTATAAGTCGCTCATAGTTCCCGTCTTGCTATATGGTGCAGAGTCTTGGACGATGTCAACAACGGATGAGTCGACGTTGCGAGTTTTCGAGAGAAAAGTTCTGCGAAAGATTTATGGTCCTTTGCGCGTTAGCCACGGCGAATACCGCATTCGATGGAACGATGAGCGGTACGAGATATACGACGACATCGACATAGTTCAGCGAATTAAAAGACAGCGGCTACGCTGGCTAGGTCATGTTGTCCGGATGGACGAAAACACTCCAGCTCTGAAAATATTCGACGCAGTACCCGCCGGGGGAAGCAGAGGAAGAGGAAGACCTCCACTCCGTTGGAAGGACCAAGTGGAGAAGGACCTGGCTTCGCTTGGAATATCCAATTGGCGCCACGTAGCGAAAAGAAGAAACGACTGGCGCGCTGTTGTTAACTCGGCTATAATCGCTTAAGCGGTTTCTACGCCAATTAAGAAGAAGAAGAAGAAGTTCCCAAAAAGTTAAATAACCCTCTTTATATTTTATCTTTTGGTGTGGGGTTAAAGTATCTATTTGAATTCAAATGTGCTTGAGTCAGTGGCGGATTGAGAGTATCCGAAGCCCTAAGCACAGAGCCTGTGTAGGCCCTCTATTGCTTAAATGGAAATGGAAGGAATGGAATGGAAGGTAGAAAGTATAAAATGGAATTTCATCAAAATAGAAAATGTAGTAGGTATAATTTAAAACTTAAAACATTTTTTCCTTGCCTAAATCAGAGCAAACTCCGAAATTTTTTTTTCTTCTTAATTGGTGTAGACACCACTTACGCGATTATAGCCGAGTTAACAGCGCGCCAGTCGTTTCTCCTTTTCGCTACGTGGCGCCAATTGGATATACCAAGCGTAGCCAGGTTCTTCTCCAATTGGTCCTTCCAACGGAGTGGAGGTTTTCCTCTTCCTCTGCTTCCCCTGGCGGGTATTGTGTCGAATACTTTCAGAGCTGGAGTGTTTTCGTCCATCCGGACAACTTGACCTAGCCAGCGCAGCCGCTGTCTTTTAATTTGCTGAACTATGTCAATGTCGTCGTATATTTCGTACAGCGTATCGTTCCAACGAATGCGATATTCGCCGTGGCCAATGCGCAAAGGACCATAAACCTTTCGTAGAACTTTTTTCTCGAAAACTCATAACGTTGACTCATCGGTTGCTGTCATCGTTAACGCCTCTGTGCCATATAGCAAGACGGGAACTATGATCGACTCATAGAGTTTGGCTTTTGTTTGTCAAGAGACAACTTTTCAATTGCCTACCCAGTCCGAGGTAGCAGCTGTTGGCAAGAGCAATCCTGCGTTGGATTTCCAGGCTGACATTGTTGGTGGTGTTAATGCTGGTTCCTAAATGGACGACATTATCTACAACTTCAAAGTTATGACTGTCAATAGTGACGTGAGTGCCAAGTCGTGAGTGCGACGACTGTTTGTTTGATGACAGGAGATATTTCGTCTTGCCCTCGTTCACTGCCAGACCCATTTTCTGTGCTTTCTTGTCCAGCCTGGAGAAAACAGAACTAACGGCGCGGGTGTTGAGGCCGATGATATCAATATCATCGGCATACGCCAGCAGCTGTACACTCTTAGAAAAGATTGTACCTTCTCAATTTAGTTCTGCAGCTCCAATAATTTTCTCCAGCAGCAGATTGAAGAAGTCGCACGATGGGGACTCGCCTTGTCTGAAACCTCGCTTGGTATCGAACGGCTCAGAGAGGTCCTTCCCGATCCTGACGGAGCTTTTGGTGTTGCTCAACGTCAGTTTACACAGCCGTATTACTTTTGCAGGGATACCAAATTTAAACATAGCGGCATAAAAACCGCTCCTTTTCGTGCTGTCGAAAGCAGCTTTGAAATCGACGAAGAGATGGTGTGTGTCGATTCTCCTTTCACGGGTCTTTTGCAAGATTTGGCGCCTGGTGAATATTTGGTCGGTTGTTGATTTTCCAGGTCTAACGCCACACTGATAAGGTCCTTTCACACAATACGCTCGATAGATCCTTATTTGCGATGTTGAGGAGACTAATCTTACGATAGTTGGCGCAGATTGTGGGGTCTCCTTTTTTATGGATTGGGCATGGCACACTTAAATTCCAATCGTTGGGCATGTTTTCGTCCGACCATATTTTATAAAGAAGCTGATGCATGCTCCCTATCAGTTCTTCGCCGCCGTGTTTGAATAGCTCGGGCGGCAATGCATCGGCCCCCGCCGCTTTGTTGTTCTTTAGGCGGGTAATTGCTATTCGAACTTCTTCAAGGTCGGGTAATGGAATGTTTGCTCCATCGTCGTCGATTGGGGAATCGGGTTCGCCTTCTCCTGGCGTTGTGCGTTCACTGCCATTCAGCAGGCTGGAGAAGTGTTCCCTCCATAATTTAAGTATGCTCTGGGCATCGGTGACTAGATCAGCTTTGGGGGTTCTACAAGAGTATTACCTTTGGCGGCCAGCTTATCAAGCTCTTCGTACTCACGCATTTGCGTCTCGCTTCCCGCTTCAACTCTCAGTATCCCTCACGTGTTGTGGTCGATCGTAACGTTGCGAGGTAGGCAGCCTGTTTTCTCTCCGTTGCAACACGGCACACCTCGTTGTACCAGCTGCTCTTTTGTACTTTCCGAAAACCAATGGTTTCGGTTGCAGCTGTACGTAAGGAGTTTTAAATGCCGTCCCACAGTTTCCTTAAACCGAGTTGTTGACGAGTGCTCTCAGAGAGCAGGAGTGCAAGCCGAGTACTAAATCGTGCGGCTGTCTGTTGTGATTGCAGCTTCTCGACGTCGAACTTTCCTTGTGATTATTGGCGTGCGTTTTTTGCTGCACAGAGGCGGGTGCGAATCTTGGCCACAACAAGATAGTGGTCCGAGTCGATGTTAGGGCCTCGGAGCGCACGCACATCTAAAACACTGGAGACGTGTCTTCCGTCTATCACAACATGATCGATCTGGTTGGTGGCTTTTCGATCCGAAGACAGCCAGGTAGCTTGATGAATCTTCTTATGCTGAAATCTAGTATTACAGTTGACCATATTTCGGGCCCCGGCGAAGTCAATCAACCTCCACCCATTTGAGGATGTTTCCTGGTGGAGGCTGAACTTACCGACCATAGTGCAAAAGATACCTTCTTTGCCCACCCTGGCGTTAAAGTCGCCAAGCACGATTTTGACATCGTGGCGGGGGCAGCTCTCATAAGCGCGTTCCAAGCGCTCATAGAAGGCATCTTTGGTCATATCGTCCTACTCTTCCGTCGTGGCGTGGGCCCAAATCATCGATATGTTGAAGAACCTCGCTTTGATGCGGATTGTGGCTAGACGTTCATTCACCGGAGTGAATGATAGTACTCGGCGACGGAGTCTCTCTCCCACCATCAATCCAACACCAAACTTGCGCTCCTTTATATGGCCACTGTAATAAATATCACAAGGACCTACTCGTCTCTGTCCTTGTCCCGTCCATCGCATTTCTTGGACGGCGGTGATGTCAGCCTTTATTTTCGCGAGGACATCAACCAGCTGGGCAGCGGCACCTTAACAATTAAGCGTTCGGACATTCCAGGTGCATGCCCTTATATCGTAGTCCTTAGACAGTTGGTAATCTTTAATTGGGGGGGCTTTCACTTAAGCTCGCCTTCGAACGGATGTTCTTAGCCTACCCAGAGGATACTTGGTCAAAGACCGGAAGTTGTGAGCTGATTGAGTCATATGTAGCAGAATCATTTCTGGCCACTCCCAAGTGAATGGCGATCAGAGAACTTTCCTCACTTGTGTGAACATCTACAAATGCCTGCCTCAATGCACATTAATGCTAAAGAAGTAAGCTTGTCTGGACGAATTTTTGTTCTTTGCGGGTTTTTTAATCTTTTTAGTTATGAGAAGGATCGTTCAGCAGAGCAGTTAGTAATCATTAAGCTGTGAAAGATTCTAAACGCCACTTCTCTAGTTGGGAAAACGCACTTTACTTTATTCTTAATAATCATTTCATATAGATCGGAATGGGTGATCTTTGTTTCCGAAAATTCATATTTTATTTCAACATATTTGTGAAAATGATTAAATTCGCCGAGGAAGTTTTCATATAAGTCTTCTGGTAAAGATTCTAAGAGCAATTGGATATCTTTTCCATATTCTGAACATGACTTATTTAGATCCGCAAGAAATGAAACTTTTGTGAAACTTCGTTTTATACATCACCTCTTCTTTGCATTTGAGCATTAAGTGTGTCAATTATTACATTGAAAGTCTCAATGCGGAATTTGTCTCTAGGATTCAAATCAAGTTCCTTTGCATTTCCATCATTTACTTGTTTCTTCCTAATTCGTCTTTGAGTTATATTCCCCATTAGGAGAAATTTTTCTTGCCTCGCTTTCAAATTTTTCAAATTTATTCCTGATTTCAACGAGATAACCCGATAAAGAATAATACAAATTGGAACACATTTTAAGATCTAATCCTTCTTCTTGGAGTCCTTTACTGGTGTGATGAAAACTTGTATCGGGTGATTTTTTAAGAGCTTGATAACTTTTTTTAAAAAAAAAAACGCATAAAATTTGCAAAATCTCATCGGTTCTTTATTTGAAACGTTAGATTGGTTCATGACATTTACTTTTTTGAAGATAATTTCAGTTTAAATGTTGACCGCGGCTGCGTCTTGGGTGGTCCATTCGGAAAGTCCAATTTTGGGCAACTTTTTCGAGCATTTCGGCCGGAATAGCCCGAATTTCTTCGGAAATGTTGTCTTCCAAAGCTGGAATAGTTGCTGGCTTATTTCTGTAGACTTTAGACTTGACGTAGCCCCACAAAAAAAGGTCTAAAGGCGTTAAATCGCATGATCTTGGTGGCCAACTTACGGGTCCATTTCTTGAGATGAATTGTTCTCCGAAGTTTTCCCTCAAAATGGCCATAGAATCGCGAGCTGTGTGGCATGTAGCGCCATCTTGTTGAAACCACATGAGTCAACATTTAAATGAAATTATCTTCAAAAAGTAAATGTCATGAACCAATCTAACGTTTCAAATAAAGAACCGATGAGATTTTGCAAATTTTATGCGTTTTTTTTTTTAAAAAGTTATCAAGCTCTTAAAAAATCACCCGATAGAATATCATTCCACAAAGTGAGCTTAAATGTAAACTCAAAATCTGGCATTTTGTTTGAAATATTTTGTGATTCTAACCTGGTCTCACCTTTTTGGTTTGTGTCCTCAGCAATTGCATCTAAAGAATCCAAAATTTTTGGATAGGATTGTAATATTGCACTCGTAGCTACAGCGTGAGCTTCCCAACGAGTATCCGACAGCGACTTCAGAACGCTATCGTTGCCTTTTATTTCTTTTAAAACTGCCCAACAATGCGAAGCAGCCGGAAAAAATTTTATAACAACTGTACAATTGAAAAAAAATTTAATAAACAGCACTACGACCAATCAAGTTTAGAGTATGTGCAGCGCATGGTATAAATACAGCATACTCATTATGCTCTAAAATTTTTTTCTGCATCCCTTTCTATCGTCCTGACATATTAGCAGCATTGTCATATGATTGTCCTCTGAACTTTGCAATATCTATTTTGCAACCCTTTAGATAACTGAGTACTATATTTGCCATCTCTTCTCCGGTATGACTTTTTAAATTTAAAAACGTCAAAATGGTTCCAAGGGCATACCATCAGAGGGCGATACGTATCTCAAAATAATACTTAGTTGATCTGTATGTGATAGGTCAGGCGTGGAGTCCACTGAGAGGCTGAAGTACCCAGCTGATTGTATTTCTTCGAAAATCACTTTGTGAACTTTATCACTCATTAAATCGATAAGTTCGTCGCTGTTTTCGATAGATATGATGGGTTGCCTTTCCCTTTATTTCCATATCTTGCAATATGGCTTGCTAAAAATGGATCAAATTGAGCCACATGTTCAAGTAAACTCAAAAAATTCCCATTATGTATAGATCCAAAAGACTCATCATGTCCCCTACAGGCGTTCTGCAAGCGTTTGTATAACTGCAATAACTCGTTGCAATACATTTTGCCAATATTTTCTTTCTTCTTTCACTTGTGCCTTTAGATTTTGGTGATCCCTAGACCTTGTCTTCGACTCAAATAAGTTGGCATCAAGTCCTTACGAGCTGAACTATTTTCATGGTGCTCAATTGCAATTACGTTGCGCCAATCACTAAATCCATCAGCTGCAAATTGGCTCGCCGCTGTGGCGATGGATTTGTTACCAAACAACTTGCAAACAAAGCAATACAAAGATCCTTTTGTATTTGAATACAGTAACCATTCCCGTATATGTGTTTCACCGTTGGCTTTTTTACCGAAAAATAGCAGTGGTGTGCAAAAACGGACACTTTTACCACTAGCATTTGTACGGCGCGATTCATAAAATGGGCCCTGCTGGTGCTGACAATTTTCTGGACCGTGATCAATCCAATAGCAAATATCTTCCTCAGAAAATTCCGTCCACAGCCCAGCATCTGTCTTTTTATTGGAATTTACGAGTTAAATTTTTCACACTTCAGGAATCGCAACAATAACAGGTTCAGATTTATCGGGAACAGGAACAGGTGTTCTAATTTCGCTATTTATTTCATCGTCTGTAGTACTGTTTTTATCAATTTGTGTTCTAACAGATGATAAGGATTGAGATTCTTGACATACATTATTATAACAGATTGGTTGGAAAAAAACGATGTCATTTTTGGAAGTGTATCGGTTTTTTTTGTCTTCAGCTCTGCCTGTTTGCGATATTGTGCGCCACTGAGATGATGGCGTTCCATTTTTAATATAGATGATTAGTATTAACAAATATCACCTTCTGTATACGTACGGTGCCCTCTAGAACCTGAAATAAATTAGTTGTAGTTAAAAAAATATATAATAGGGGCTTTTAGTGCGTATGTGGTGGCAGTGTAGCTTATTACAAAGTAATAAACAAAGTGCAAAAGACATCGAACCTTTTTGTATGAGGCGAAACATATCTTAACTTGAAAGTACATGAAATGTATTTTTTTGTGTTCAAGTCAATCGAAACCTAGGCCAATCGATAGAAAATATTATCTAAAACCATAATTACTCTTTGAAAAAATGACGTAGACCTCATAATTTCCGAAATATTTCCGTGTGAAGTTATAAAATCAAATAATACAATACTCGGTAGGTAGGTAGTAGTCGGTTACCGACTGTCGGTACTTATTGCGCCAACGACTGATGTGCTGAACACATTGAGCGAGACACGACATGGCAGCACGACAGTGAGCTGAAAATGGCGTCGTGAATCCTACTACATGAACATTTGTAAGAAGGCATTGACATAACAATGGCCGGCATGTACACAAAACAGCGCAGTTGTCCATTTTCATGTACACAATTTCGTTGTGGCCATACCTTTCACTTCAATGTAATTTGGGGGCAGGGGCAGGGCCCTGCGGTGGTGTATGAAGGGTCACTCCCGGACTGTTCGCGCCTTGTGATTTCGGACATATTTATTGTGGATGAATCTCGATAAAATGTAGGTATAAAATGAAACGCCAGCTGAGGATGGAGGCCCCTGGAGAACAGAGGCCCCCCAGCACGTGATTGTGGTGCTTATACGGATTTTCTTCTTTCAAAATTAATTTTTCCAAATTATTTACTTGACCTTTGTACATTGTTGTAATTACTAAGTATGATATTCTGTCATACTTTTCAATTAGTTTGACTTCATTTAATTTTAGTAGCGAGTAGCCGTTATCTACTCAAATATACTATTCTATCTGAGCTGCGAGGTATTGCCAAAAAGAGTATCGTAATCTGAACCATTATGTCTTATCTATAAAATTTAAGTTTTATGTTATCTTTGTGAATAATTCTACTTTTCTCTCGAATCACAACCTTATTTCCTACATCTTTCTTAACTATTTGCTTCTAATTTCTAGGTTTTGTTTTCCCTTGAATTTATTTCCTTTTTCATATATTGTTTGATTTTCATTGAATGATATTAATTTCCGGTTTTTATTTCTATAATTAAACATCCGGAGGATGAAGTCATGTGTAGAAGTTCACGCAAGTGAGGAAAGTTCTCTGATCGCCATTCACTTGGGAGTGGCCAGAAACGATTCTTTTACACATGGCTCAAGCAGCTCACTACTTCCGGTCTTTGACCAAGTATCCTCTGGGTAGCCTAAGAACATCCGTTCGAAGGCGCGCTAAAGTGAGAAGGCGAAACATTCCCTACAAGGGTTGTGCGCTGGGCTTGGGACCCGCCACGTAAAAAAACAATACCAATGAAAACGTTAAAACAGCCTCGGATGAGAGACCCCCCTTTTGATGACGACCATGGCAAACGGAATAAGGACTACGATTTAAGGGCATGCACCTAGAATGTCCGGACCCTTAATTGGGAAGGTGCCGCTGCCCAGCTGGTTGATGTCCTCGCAAAAATAAAGGCTGACATCACCGCCGTCCAAGAAATGCGATGGACAGGACAAGGACGAGACGAGTAGGTCCTTGTGACATTTACTACGAGTGGCCATATAAAGGAGCGCAAGTTTGGTGTAGGATTCGTGGTGGGAGAGAGACTCCGTCGCCGAGTACTATCATTCACTGCGGTGAATGAACGTCTAGCCACAATCCGCATCAAAGCGAGGTTCTTCAACATATCGATGATTTGCGCCCACGCCCCGACGGAAGAGAAGGATGATGTGACCAAAGATGCCTTCTATGAGCGCTTGGAGCGCGCTTATGAGAGCTGCCCCCGCCACGATGTCAAAATCGTGCTTGGCGACTTTAACGCCAGGGTGGGCAAAGAAGGTATATTTGGCACTACGGTCGGTAAATTCAGCCTCCACGACGAAACATCCCCAAATGGGTTGAGGCTGATTGACTTCGCCGGGGCCCGAAATATGGTTATCTGTAGTACTAGATTCCGGCAAAAGAAGATTCATCAAGCTACCTGGCTGTCTCCGGGTCGAAAAACTACCAACCAGATCGATCATGTTGTGATAGATGGAAGACACGTCTCCAGTGTTTTAGATGTGCGTGCGCTCCGAGGTCCTAACATCGACTCGGACCACTATCTTGTTGCAGCTAAGATTCGCACTCGCCTCTGTGCAGCAAAAAACGCGCGCCAACAAACACAAGGAAGGTTCGACGTCGAGAAGCTGCAATCACAACAGACAGCCGAACGATTCTCTACTCGGCTTGCACTCCTGCTCTCTGAGAGCACTCGTCAACAACTCGGTATAAAGAGGAACTGTGGGACGGCATTTCAAACTCCTTACGTACAGCTGCACCGAAACCATTGGTTTTCGGAAAGTGCAAAAGAACAGCTGGTACGACGAAGAGTGCCGTGTCGCAGCGGAGAGAAAAAACAGGCTGCCTACCTCGCAACGTTACGATCGACCACTACACGTGCGGGATGGGATAGATACCGAGAGTTGAAGAGGAAGCGAGACGCATTTGCAGACAGAAGAAGAAAGAGGCCGAAATGCGTGAGTACGAAGAGCTTGATAAGCTGGCCGACAGGGGTAATGCTCGAAAATTCTACGAAAAAATGCGGCGGCTTACAGAAGGTTTCAAGACCGGAGCATACTCTTGTAGAACCCCCAAAGGTGATCTAGTCACTGATGCCCAGAGCATAGTTAAATTATGGAGGAACACTTCTCCAGCCTGCTGAATGGCAGTGAACGCACAACACCAGGAGAAGGAGAACCCGATTCCCCAATCGATGACAATGGAGCAGACGTTCCATTACCCGACCATGAAGAAGTTCGAATAGCAATTGTCCGCCTCAAGAACAACAAAGCGGCAGGGGCCGACGGACTACCGGCCGAGCTATTCAAACACGGCGGCGAAGAACTAATAGGGAGCATGCATCAGCTTCTTTGTAAAATATGGTCGGACGAGAGCATGCCCAACGATTGGAATTTAAGTGTGCTATGCCCAATTCATAAAAAAGGAGACCCCACAATCTGCGCCAACTACCGTGGGATTAGCCTCCTCAACATCGCATATAAGGTTCTATCGAGCGTATTGTGTGAAAGATTAAAGCCCAACGTCAACAAACTGATTGGACCTTATCAGTGTGGCTTCAGACCTGGAAAATCAACAACCGACCAGATATTCACCATGCGCCAAATCTTGGAAAAGACCCGTGAAAGGAGAATCGACACACACCACCTCTTCGTCGATTTCAAAGCTGCTTTCGACAGCACGAAAAGGAGCTGCCTTTATGCCGCGATGTCTGAATTTGGTATCCCCGCAAAACTAATACGGCTGTGTAAACTGACGTTGAACAACACTGAAAAGCTCCGTCAGGATCGGGAAGGACCTCTCCGAGCCGTTCGATACCAAACGAGGTTTCAGACAAGGCGACTCCCTATCGTGCGACTTCTTCAAGCCTGCTCCTGGAGAAAATAGTTCGAGCTGCAGAACTAAACAGAGAAGGTACCATCTTCTATAAAGAGTGTACAGCTGTTGGCGTATGCCGACGATATTGATATCATCGGCCTCAACACCCGCGCCGTTAGTTCTGCTTTCTCTAGGCTGGACAAGGAAGCACAGAAAATGGGTCTGGTAGTGAACGAGGGCAAAACGAAATATCTCCTGTCATCAAACAAACAGTCGTCGCACTCGCGACTTGGAACTCACGTCACTGTTGACAGTCATAACTTTGAAGTTGTAGATAATTTCGTCTATTTAGAAACCATTATTAACACCACCAACAATGTCAGCCTGGAAATCCAACGCAGGATTGCTCTTGCCAACAGGTGCTACTTCGGACTGAGTAGGCAATTGAAAAGTAAAGTCCTCTCTCGACGAACAAAAGCAAAACTCTATAAGTCGCTCATAATTCCCGTCCTGCTATATGGTGCAGAGTCTTGGGCGATGACAGCAACCGATGAGTCGACGTTACGAGTTTTCGAGAGAAAAGTTCTGCGAAAGATTTATGGTCCTTTGCGCGTTGGCCACGGCGAATATCGCATTCGATGGAACGATGAGCTGTACGAGATATATGACGACATTGACATAGTTCAGCGAATTAAAAGACAGCGGCTACGCTGGCTGGGTCAGTTGTCCGGATGGATGAAAACACTCCAGCTCTGAAAGTATTCGAAGCAGTACCCGCCGGGGGAAGCAGAGGAAGAGGAAGACCTCCACTCCGTTGGAAGGACCAAGTGGAGAAGGACCTGGCTTCGCTTGGAATATCCAATTGGCGCCACGCAGCGAAAAGAAGAAACGACTGGCGCGCTGTTGTTAACTCGGCTATAATCGCGTAAGCGGTGTCTACCCCAATTAAGAAGAAGAATTAAACATCCGACTTTGACCTAATTTTAATGTTTCGGTTAAATCATTGTGATTAATTTTATTGTACAATATTTCAAAAGGTTTTCTTTCCGTTTCAGAATGAATAGTTTGATTATATGATTGTGCCGCTCGTATTATAATTTCAACATCATTTACTAATTCCATTTCCTCTTTTAGGCATTTTGCAATTTTAATTATTGTGGAGTGTCCGTTCTTTGTTGAATGTCTAGAGTTGCAATAATTCATTTTAATTTTCATTCTATCTGTGAAGGATTTGAATTGAGCTGAGCTGAATCCGGACTCATAATCGCATATAATCATTTTTATTTCTAGGAAACTTTGAAAGGCTTCGAATACTTTTCTTGACAAGTTAGTTTTGTTTTCGATATGTTTAACTATTAAAAATTTCGAATATGCATCCATTAGAGTAAGGAATTTTAAATTTGATGCAAAGAATATATCGATAAGTATTTGCTCGGAATTGGAACCTCTCCAAGCGATACCGTATAGTATTTATTTTTGTTGCAGATTTCAAATTGTTTGAATTGTTTCTTCATTATTGGTCAGTTGTAATCTTTAGAAATTTGTTTCAAATTTTCTTTACAACACCGATGCGCTCTTGTAGGTGTTTGTCTAATTATTTTTTCTTGACCCTCGTTAGTTATACCAATAGCTATTATATCTGTATGGAAAACTTTCTTTGCAATTCTGTTTCGCTTAACCTTCTTCTAATGTGCAATTTACAACAGTTAAAAGGTTTTTATCTACTCTTTCTGAAATCATTTGTTTAAAAATTCTAAATCCTTATACCGTATGTGGTGCCTGTAGGCTTCATCATCTAATTCTATTACTACATTTTTTTGCTAGGTTTTGTGATATTCTACCATTTTCTCCTTGCAAATATTTAGTTAGTGGTTTAGTAATGTGTGCGTATGCACAAATTTTCTATAATACCCGGCCATTCCCAAAAAACTTCTTAACTGTCGTAAAGTTTTTAGTATAGGATATTCTTTAAGGGTTTCTACTTTCTTTTCATCTGTCATTATTTTATTATAGGCAACCATGTATCCCAAAAATTCAACACTGGTCTTAAAAAACTCGGATTTTTTCAGTGAAATTTTCATATGAGCTTCATGCAAGGTATTTATTATTTTCTCTAAGTGATCATAGAATACACTATGATATCGTTGAAAATTCTCAAGCGTTTTTGAGAAGCGATAATACATATAACTTGGGAATGCGCGAACAAAGTCAATAAGCCTAATTGCCTGTCACGAAAAATGCGATAAAAATGAAAACGCGTGAGTTATGTCCACTTCCCATTCCAATGAGTCGTTCCACTCGCTTCCAATAATTTGGGGCAAATGACAAACAAACAGTTTCAGTTGTTTACACAATGAAACTGCAGACCATTCAAATTTATTGATTTTCGAACTTACAAATTCAATTGTTTGCTTGCACAGCAACATAGTAACCTAATTAATTTTGCTTTGTATATAACAACCAAAATTTATTGAACACTGCAACAGTAATTCGATACTTCCGTTTTTGTTTATAATTTTGGTGCAACGATCGATTTCGTTGACTTAATTGATTTCCAAACATATGAATGAGTTCAACTGACGTTGTGCTGAGTCTGAATTTGTAAATTTAAGAACCATATAAATATAAGTAGTTTTTAAAGAATGTAGCTAGTTCTTAAGAACCAACCGAAATGTAAAGATCGAAAAATAAAGATTTTAAAATAAAAATTGGAATCGTTCGGCATTATTACGAAAGTGGCGCAGTCGGAAATCCTCGCAAGTAATCATAAGATTACAACGGTATTAATCCAAAGATTAATAAAATAAATATTAAAACGGTATTAATCCAAAGATTAATAATAAAATAAATATTAAAACGGTATTAATCCAAAGATTAATAATAAAATAAATATCACGTCGGTGTTAATCAATTTTACCAAGAAAAAAAAAAAAAAAGTAAAGAAGAAACATGGCGACGGAATCAACCATTCATTTAACGGGATCCGAATTAATAAAAGAAGCATCCAGAATAAAGGAGTTTACGGGCAAAGACTACGACTTATCATCTTTTATAAGGGAAGTAGAACTAATTCTCCCCCTTTTCAACAACAACATACCAATGCAGCGCTTTATATTTGAAAGGTACGTTAAAAATAAAATACAATGACCAGCCCTAGCAGTAATAAGGACATTGGGACAAGAAGCCACATGGCCAGACATTAAAGAAGAACTAATCAAAAACTTCGGCATCAAGGAAACGTATCACAACGTGTATCACCAAGCAGTCAACTTGAGGAATTACAATGTAGGCAATTATTTTTATAATCTGAAAAACATTTTAGACAAATTAAATACTAAATACGAACAAGATAATAATAAACCTCCAGAATTTAAGCCTTCAATAAATGAGTCACTAATTCTAAAAACATTTTTAAATGGTATTGAGCCAAATCTAGCAAGTATTATATACAATAGAAACATAACGTGTCTTAGAAGTGCATATTATTTATTAGAAGAAACAGGCATGGTAAAAAGATACGACAGTAGGCCGAATATACAGAACAGGTTTATACCAAACAATAGACAACAGTCACAATACTTACCACAACATAGAGTTCCCCAAAACAATAACTTACAAACATTTACGGATAACAACAACCATAACTTCGGACAGTTACGTAATAACCCATATAATAACTCTGGACAGTTACGTCAAAACAGTAATAACCCATATAATAACTCTGGACGGCTACGTCAAAATAATAATAGTCCAAATAATAACTCAGGGTCATTTCGTCAACAATTTCCAAATTCGCAACGAACTAGGCAAAGCCAAAATAATAAAGTAACACAAATGGAAGTAGACCACATTGAAACTAATGATGGTGAAGAGGTAAATTTTCAATATCATCCCGAGAATATAGTTGACCGATAATCACAACAACAATACATAACACAAGAATTAGATGCTTACTTGACACGGGATCCACCACTTCTTTACTCAATAAAAATTTTTTACCCCAATATCAACGCAAACGACTAATACAATCATTAACTTTTAACACTATTAACGGAATTTTTAGTATTAATGAGGAAATCATAACTCCTCTGCCAATCGAATTTAATGAAAAAAATGTTATGTGTTGGAAGTTGACTACTTTTAGGAATAAAAAGTTTGATGCTATAATAGGTCAAAATATTTTAAACCCACTCTCAGCAATTATTAATCTACATGAAGAGTACGTCGAAATAAATACCATTAAAACTAAATTCATTGAAAGTTGTCCATTTCAATATAACGAAATACAAACGTTCAATATTTCACCACCCAATGAAGAAGTGTTAGAAAAATTAACCAGGGAAGATATGAATACAGAGGAAAAATCCTTGTTGGAAAAACTGATAAATCAAAACTCAGATTTATTTTTTGAAGAAGGGCATTCGCTAACTCATACTCATGAAATACAACATGAGATAGTAACCACAACAGACAGACCAATATATTCTAAAATATATAGATATCCCCAAATCCATGAAGAGGAAATTAATAAGCAAATGAGAGATATGCTAAGCCAGGGTATCATTAGAGAAAGTTCATCTCCATACAATTCTCCTTTATGGATCGTTCCACAAAAAAATGGACAATTCCGGAAAGAAAAAATGGAGAATTGTAATTGATTACAGAGCCCTAAATGAAATAAGTGTCAGTGACAAATTCCCAATACCAAACATAGAAAATATGTTGGAAAAATTAGGCCATGCACAGTACTTTACAACTATTGATCTTGCAAAGGGTTTTCACCAAATTCTTATTAAAGAAGAGGACAGAAAAAAAACAGCTTTTTCCACACCCCTAGGACACTACGAATTCGTCCGAATGCCTTTTGGACTCAAAAACGCCCCCTCCACATTTCAGAGGCTCATGAATTCTGTATTAAGGGACTACATAAATAAAACGTGTGTTGTTTATTTAGACGACATCCTAATATTTAGTAGCACAATACAAGAACACGAACAAAATATCCAGAAAATTTTCAATGCACTACGAAAACACAATTTAAAAATTCAAATCGACAAATGTAATTTCTTTGCTAAATCCACAGAATATTTAGGACATATTCTAACCACTGATGGGATCAAGCCCAACCCAAACAAAATAGCAGTAATTCAAAATATAAAGTTACCCGAAACCTCTAAACAAATTAAGTCCTTTCTTGGTGTCACCAGATACTACAGAAAATTCATAAAAGATTATGCGAAAATTGCACATGGAATGACAAAGTATTTAAAAAAGGATATTAAGTTAAGAAAAATGATCCACAATATATCGATGCTTTCTATAAGTTAAAACGACTTCTAATTGACACACCAATTCTTCGTTACCCCGATTTTAAGAAAAAATTTAAATTGTGTACAGATGCAAGTGAAGTTGCAATTGGCGCAGTTTAACGCAAGAAAATCATCCAATATGCTATGCTAGTAGAACACTAAATGAACATGAAAAAAATATTCCACCACAGAAAAAGAGCTCTGGCTATCGTATGGGGCATTAATTATTTCAGACCATATGTATATGGCAGAAGTTTTGACCTTATGACTGACCATCAGCCACTTAAATGGTTGCAAACAAAATATAGAGGGAAAGATATAAACCCCAGGGTGCAACGCTGGCTGTTAAACTAGGTGAATATGATATTAACATTATTATATTAAAGGAAAGGAAAATACATTAGCTGACTCTTTCTTAGTCGATTAAACGCCGATACCTGGAGAAATTTTAACAATAGAATCTGAAAATCCAGAAATCATTGGCACAAGAGAAAACGAAGTAGACAACATGAGTACATGTGCAACTATACATTCTCAACAAGAAGAAAATAATGACCACTTTGTTATATTATACACAGTTGTCAACCGTTTTCATACACAAATTATCTTAACGGAAAGTAAAAACAAAGAAATCGAAATAATTGGAAATAAACGAAAAATATATATAAGTTTAGACGACATAAAAAGTGGATTTATGAGCGATATTTTTAGAAGATTTATTAAAACAGGAAAAGTAGGCATATACTCAGGCATCTCGGACAGCGATTATAATATTGTTCAATTAAAACTAATAGAAATGTTCAATAATACCATAAAATTTTACAGATGCACACATCATGCGAAAGACATGAGAAATGAAGAAGAAACATTTAGGTATATTAAAAAGTATCACAAAGAAGAGACAGGGCATGGCGGGATTAATGAAAATTATCAAGGACTAATAAAAATTTACTATAAAAATCTAAAACAACTTATCCAAAAATACATTAATAATTGCGATATTTGTTGTAAAGCCAAATACGATAGACGACCAATTAAACCAAAATACTTTTTAACAGAAACCGCTACAGATACAAATGAAATAATTCATATGGACACATATGTCATAAAAAAGCACAGTTTCTTGACGTTTATAGATAAATTTTCTAAACAAGCTACTGCAATTTATTTAGAAGACAGAACCAGCATAACTATAATAGAAAAAATTCGTTTATATTTTTCCTTAAAACCAAAGCCAAAACGCATAAGCACCGATAATGAATTTAACTCAACTAATTTAAAGATTTCCTGAGAATAGAAGAAATAGGAAATTCATTTTATAAAACCTAATTTCACACTGGTAATGCTGAACTCGAAAGATTTCATAATACTTTTAGGCGAAAGGTTTAGAATAATAGAAATAGAAACAACCGGAATTATCAGTTCAGGAAAAAGTATATAAATGCATCGAATGGTATAACAAATCCATACACATTCAACCACAGGAAAAAGCCAATAGGTATTGCAAACGGTAATTATGATAAAATGAAATATTTGAACGACTTGAAGCAGTAAAAGAAGAAAAACAAATCGAAAAAGCTTAACACTAGAAGAGAAAATTACCAACACACTGAGAAGGGAGAGGATATGTAAAAAACTATAAAGCTGTTAGACATAAACAGGAACCCAGATACAAAAAAATGGCAATCGACAACATCCACACAACTAATATTAAAAGAACTACCAAATTTTCAGGTAAAATCAATACTGACGATTACAACACTAATGACATTTCTGACATTGAGCAACGCAACTCTAATGGTGGAGAACGTTGATGGTACAAACGGTTTTACTGAAATTTCTCTTGAAGACGCAAAGATAACAGTTAATTACAGCACAATACTACATATTATCAACCCATTAGAAATTATTAAAGTTACTGAAACTCTTGAACATAATATCAAACAAATCACAGATGATGAGGAAAAACATTTTTTGATACAAGAATTGAACAAGGTTAAATCGAAATTAATAACTATTAACCCACATAGACAACGAAGAGGATTAATTAATATAATAGGATCAGGTATGAAATGGCTATATGGTACAATGGACGATAACGGCAGAGAAGAAATAGAACGACATCTTCAAACAATTGACGAGAATAACCATGCACTAATAGAAAATTCATAAATCAAAATATAGAAATAAATAATGTATTTAATATAACAATGGCAAAACTTAAAGAAGCTATAGATGAAGATAGGGAAAAATTCACAAGAAAAATTAATGAAATCGCTTTACAGTTGATCAACAATTAGAAAGCAGAAAAAATAATGTATCTTGATATTCTCTTAAAAATTAAAATTTTATTAGACAATGTTGAGCATATACAAAACAACCTTATGTCTGCAAAAATGAATATAATGAATAACAATATATTAACTGGAGAAGAAATAGTTCGTTACAATATAGATTTATATAAAAAGCAAACATGTTAAAGTTATAACAGCAACAAATATAAAAATAATTTATGAAATAATTTTTGTTATACAAACACCAAAACAGAAATAATTAAAAGTAAAAAAGATCTTTATTTACACCAATACCAAATTAACTGCCAACAAGAAGAGTCTTTTTGTATTAGTTTAGGTTGAAACCCCAAGAAGTCATAAAAATTACTGGAACTATGTATGATTATAACAATGAATCTTTATTAAAAAATATAAAAATATCACAAACTATGTATATTCACCAAAACTTGTTTAAGAATAAAAAATTATAAGTTAGAAACTAAGGAAATACGACCAGGCTTGCTAATTTTGAAAAACCATGTCAACTCAGTAGTAAATAATACATGTAATGAATGACAATTAACATTAAAAGGTAATGCTTTAATCACGTTCAATAATTGTAAAATAGAAAGAAATGGAATAATCTTTTACACCATAATAATAACGAATTCCATGAAAAAGTTTCACACAACGCCTGGCATCGCTTTTCATTAATAATACAAAAACTCAGTTAACGTTTGGATGAACCTTATTGCAAACCAAATTAAAAATATAGAAAAAATTGAAGAACTTAGATTTCACATAAAAATATCAATTATAACTTCTAGTAGACTGTGTTTTGAGCTTACAGTATCATAACTTTTTATAACAATACTCACATTTCTTTATTATTACAAAAA
>NW_024396028.1:0-24592 GCF_016617805.1 Bactrocera tryoni
TTTTTTTAAGTCTGTAGATAATATCAGGCATGTGCTGCAATTCGTTTTCACATGAAAATGCTTTTCGTTTTCGACCATTAATCGTATCAGTACAAACAGAGAAGCCAAATATTGAAGGTGAAAGACAGTATTGCTTTTATATTATAGAAGAGATAACCCAGCAAAACTGGCGTGACTGAAACTCCAATACTTTTGCAAAATTTTTACTTGACAAACAAATTTTTTAGCTGTCACCGCATATTGAAAACAGGGATGTGAAAGCGGACAGCATGATACCGTGAATTTGACGTTTGCTTGTTCGTTGTGACAAATTGAATTCGAAGAAAAAAAAATTTCGGTTACAAACGCGCAGTGTTGCCAACTTAGTGGATTTTCCACTAGATCTGGTGGTTTAGGCATGCCTTACAGCGAGTTTTTTTTGGTTTTAGTGGTTATAGTTAAAAATGAGCATTTAGGACCGGAACTTCAAACATGGTTTAAGTTTAGGATGTAGGCAACATTGCTCAAATCAAATCTGTCGGGTCGGGGTTTCCCCGATTATTGTCTACAAACTTCTTGTATAAACGATTATGAACGTTATTTGTACGGTTGGGTTAAGATAAGTTTGATTTGATTCGCGAAAAATACCTCCTATTGGTTTATTTAAAAATATACTCAGTCAGATCAGTTGATCAGTTCAGTGAGTAAAGTAAACTAAACAAACAGTACAGTACAGTTTGCTATTGTTATGATAGAGGATACGTACTTCTTAATCTTACTTGAATGAAAACTGATTTCATAGTAGGTATTTAATTAATTATGCCTAAGCCACAGTACACCCAAAAGTTTCGTGATTTTTGGTTACGTGTACCAGAACTGAAGGACTGGTTGCAAGTAGTGGAAAGCACTGCCGGTCCAGTAGCTAAGTGTAAATTATGTGGTACAATATTAAGAAATCATTTTGGAGATTTAACCCTTTCACTACCATGGGGATCATGCATCCCAAGAGAAATTTAAAAAATCGTCAAAAATACAATTCAAGCTCAATTTAGATAGGAAAAGGTCCCATTGGTAGTTTACAGTATTTTTCGTTCAATATCAGCTGATTTGGTTTCGTTCAATAACTGTACTGCCTTTTATTGCAATTAACCGACAGCAACCTTCAGTGAATGTGCACGTGTTTGCCTATTTGTAAATGTATAAAAGTGTTTCTGTTTACTAAATTAATTTGAGTGAATAAAATAAGTGTTTTTCAATATAATAAGGTGAGTTCGCAACAAAATGTTGTAAATAAATTCGTTTATTTGGGGTTTTGTCCAGTTGGGATATATGATCCCATTTGAATTGTATAATTCAAATAAGCGGGACACATAATCCCATTGGTATACATTTCCGAAATGGAAATATTCATAGAATTTATATCTTTCAATTTTACAGAATGAATAATAGAAAAAATCTGCCAGAAATATGAGGGAAGACGACATTTTGGCGATTATCAATTCCAGCGACTCTGACGTAAGTGATTTTAGTGCTTCTGACTCAGAGTATATTCCGGATTCCGAGAACGAAGTAGACGAGTCTCCGAGCGAGGATGATGAAGTAACGGATATTGATAATGCAATAGTGTTATCCAGTGAAAGTTCCAATCTTCCAGTAGTATGGGGAGAACCATCAGTTTTATTTCGTCCTCGCTTTTCTATCACTGAAGACGTTGAGCCCATTCTGTTGGCTCAAATTTCAAGGAATGCAACTGAGTTCGAAGTCTTCAAATGCATTTTTCCAGAATCATTATTTATTTTTATCGCGCAGTGCACAAATGAACGATTGAGCATTCTAAAAAAACAAAAAGTTATAATATTGCACCAACTGATGCATCAGAAATTAAAATTTTGTTGGGCATTACGCTTATAATGGGTTATAATCAACTTCCAGAGATTTCTGATTACTGGTCCCAAAATGAATCCATGGGAAATGAGTACATAAAAAGGCGATGTCGCGAACTCGTTTTCAGACCTTAATGTCAAAATTATATTTTAACTTCCCTGAGAAACCTGAAGCAGCATCTAAGCTTTATTATATAGAAGAAGTTACCAATTGTTTGAAATATACGTTTGTCAAAACTCGTACCGATAGTTTGCGTCAAAGCATCGATGAGTCCATGGCAAAATTTAAAGGTCGATCTTCTCTAAAGCAATATCTTCCGATGAAGCCGACTAAACGTGGCATAAAAATTTGGCAAAGGTGTGATTCTAAAACTGGTTATACATATGATTTTAATATTTATGCGGGTAAAGAGGAATGCTCAACATTATCAGGAACTTTAGGGGAGAGAGTCGTTTTTAAATTGTGCAAAACTATTCGAAATCCAGATACTGTGTTGGTTTTTGACCGTTTTTTCACCTCATATAATCTGATGAAAACTTTGCCATTTGCTTGCGTAGGAACATGTATTCAAAATAGAAAGAACTTGCCAACCATTAGTGACCGTTTGAAGAAAGGTGAATGTAAATTTTGCATTAGCGAAACCGGTATAATGGTAGCAAAATGGCAGGACTCACGTGAAGTTATTGTTATGAGTAACTGTCATAGTCCTACAATGTCCGCAGTCTTCAGAAAGCAAAAAGATGGTTCAAGGGTTGTTACTAACTGTCCTAAAGCATTGGCTTTCTATAATGAGAACATGGGAGGAGTTGACATATCTGATCAAAAGGTTAAAACTTATGAACAGAACAGAAAATCAAGCAAATGGTGGCGTAAAGTATTTTTCAAGCTTTTCATGACATCTATTGTAAATGCCCATATTGTTTATCAGGAAAATATCCACAAAAAGTTTCAACTGAAAAATTTTATTGTTCCACTCGCAGAACAGCTCATTGCGCAAGGAAGAGTTGGGACAAAAGTCAAAAGGACATCTACAACAAAAGGACCCAGGTCAAAAAGAGCAAAAAAAATGTTAAACGTGGGAGATCATATGCCAGTAAAAGGTGATCGCCGCAGACGCTGTGTTTTATGCACCTCAATAAAAAAAGAAAAACGCACGTATTACATTTGTTCAATGTTCAAAGAGCCCTTATGCTTTGAATGTTTTGGCATGTTCCATAAATAAATAAAACTTAAATTGAGTTACAAATAAAAACTAAATTTTATTATTCTCAAAAAATTATACCAATGGGATATATAGTCCCAATTAATACCGTGTAAATATACCAGTGGGACATATTATCCCAGGACATATCTTCCTTCTGAAGGATACGAAAAAAAAAATTGTTTTATTTTTCTCTTTTAGAAGATTATATCCATCCGAAAAAACGACCTAAATTTTTTTAACATCGCTGCGTATAGTACGGTAGTGAAAGGGTTAAAGAATCATGGATTATCTAAAAAGCACCTGCATAATTCAAAGGTACGTAAATTTTATACGAATTCAGCTTTATGTTAAGTGCACACAGGAAAGACCTTTGCAGGCGAATATTATTTATTGAAGTAACACTTTTTCTATTACATTTGATTTATGTAAGTTCTTTTTCTTTCACAGATTGTAACTAAACAACCAAAATTGCCTTTCAAAGTTGAAAGCATGGGAAAAAAAAGAAGAGGCCAGGCTAGCGGCACATACCAGCATTCGTATAGTGGATCATTTGGGGGACGTGATTAATCACACGCACAAGGAGGATGACAAAATTCACCTGCATAGGACTAACAGCCGGTTTCACGAAATTCTTTCATTGAAAATTAAGTTCCATTTAATTTTAATTTTGATTTTTATTTAACTTTGCACTTAAGTTTGCAGCGTTTCGCCATTATGCCCAAAAATGACAAGGCAGGGATGTTAGTAAGAATAACAGCTGATTTATGTAAACAAATAAATTGTGGTGATTAACAAAAATGGAAAAGGTAGCTCGATGCAAAAATTTTTCAGCTACTGATATTTCTACTTTGCTAAGCCTAGTGAAGCAAAATGCAAGTGTTTTGGAGTGTAAGGCTACAGGGAAAGTGAGCTCCGATCAAAAGGACAAAGTGTGGGATGACATAGCGGAGAGTTTCAACGCGGTTTGCTCCGGAGCCCCGCGGTCAAAAAAAAATCTGCGAACCAAATATTTCAATTTGAAAGCAGATATGAAAAAGCGATCTGCAGACCATAAAAAATATGCGTATGGAACGGGCCGTGGTTCATACAAAGCCAGTTGATTCCGAGATTGATAAAATATTAAAAGAAATATGACCTTTTAAATTTTTCCTTATCTTGATGTTTTTTCGCTTAGTTGTAACATTTTGGCAAAACGTGTAGTTTAACATACATAACTCGCGAACCACTATTACCTATTTTTTCCAATCCATTAGACGGTTGTAGCAGCTTTTACACGACTATATTTGGTACCCAATTTTCGTTCACTATAACATAAAAAAAATTTAAAAGGTCATAAAAAAACTGACACATACGAACGCCAAACCCTTTGAAGGTTTTACTATACTGACCTAGTACCATCACCCTGACTTGGAATTTCTCACCTCCCAAATTAGCTGTTGTACTGTGTTATTACTCCATTTGTTATATTTATTAAGGTGATTATTAGGTACTTAGCATACGGAAGTCCTTTCAAACAATTAGCATGGAGCTACAAAATCGGAAAGACCACTGCTGGAGAAACATAGTGCTGGAGACATGTGAGGCTATTTGGGAAATGCTTTCACCAATTTACCACGCAACATCGACCATCACGACCGACTTTGCGCAAATGTGGAACATGCCAAACTGTGTAGGTGCGAACGACGGAAAACATATTGCGATAAAAATGCCCTCCAAATTCAGGATCCATGTATTATAATTATAAAAAGTTTTTTAGCATTGTACTGTTGAAACGAAACAAATCCAGTGGCGCGCAGTTTCGGTAGATGAAAAAGCGTAAAGACCAAAGTATCGAAAAATCTAAAATGTCATGGAAGTTTTTATCAACAAGGAACGACTGCGCTAGATGTGGCCTACTTAGTCGACGACTCGACCTCATAAGGAGAAACTGACAATGAATATGTACAATAAGGATGCAGATGAAATTGGTAAGAACGACAACGGCTGGATTGTTCTGTAGGCTTGATTCTATACGATTGGTTAGATTCTCAACAACATGAATTTGCATGAACAATCTGCCTTAAATGAGACCTTGCATTTTCTCGACTATCGAGCATTTGACCTACTTATAATTTTGCCAAATTTCTCAAAGCAAACTTTCAAGGAACGTACTTTTTAACGTCGTTTTATAAATTATATGTAGAATAATATTATGTTAATATGAATATTATCTTTTTATTTGTTACGTTTATTTTAATATTTGTTTCTAATTTTGTTTAGAATTTGCAAAAAGAGTGACGAAACGGAGAAAAATAGTTCAGATATGATACGCACGGACAATGAAGATGATAATCCTCTACGTAATTCAGAAGATAATATTTCGCAACGTATCTATGTGAATCACGTCACTCAAAATTATTCTGATAAAGACAAAAAGAGTCCCATTATGGAAGGTACGGATTTTGCTTTTTTAAAAGATGTGGAGCTTGGCCAAGTAAAATATTTCCATCTTTTTCGCGACCTGATGATAGCCCAAGGTACAAAAAATCTCCAGAATGTTGACGCAGCGTTTCCACAGGATAATACTGGTCGATCTTTCAACAAAATTTGGTTTGAGAAAACTTTTGAAAAATGATGAAAGGATACATCGCACCTGGATGTGTTTCTCTCCAACCAAAAACTCCTTGTAGTGTTTTTGCTGTATTTTGTTTCCACAAAAAAGCTGGGTCAAAGTGCCTTTAGCAATACTTCTTTGGGATTTTCATCGTGGCGGAAGTTAAATCCCCGTGTCAATGATCATGAAAATAGCCCTTAAACTGATCAAATCTTACTTGAGATCGACCGCTTGAGTCAGAGTAGACTGTCCAATCTTGCAATCTCTCTCAATGAATGTGAAACTGCTTCAACTTTAAATTACAATGATGTGATATGTGATTTTGCAGCGATCACAGCTGCTATTTCATAAATTTGAAACCAGTCTGGCAATATTTTTCTATTGTAAATTCTCAAGCGTTACGTTAATTACCAGCCGGTAGCACTTTTTTAAACTAACGGGACTTTACTGTTTCTATGAGTCGAAGAAATCAGAAATAGTGTGTGAACAGTTTTGACCACAATAAGATTTTGTGCACAATTGAGTTCCAAGTTTAATTTTAATACGGAAATAGTAAAGTTTACTTATTTATTTAATTAATTTACATTTAATGTTTAAATATTTAAATCCTCTAAAAATAACTTTTTAGTTGCTTTTATGATAGGAAAAGCCGTAAATCCTGTTTTGAAGAAAAATGTGCTGGGAAGACAATAAAAATTGTGTTTCTTACCGAGAAATCGCAAAAAAATATAAAATTTTTCTGGGATTAATTACTAAAATAAAAAAGCAGAATGATTTAACAGTACCACGAAATAGTGGAGGCCGTCCGAAGAAGTTATCCCCAGTTGTACCACGAATAGCTGGGCGCTTAATTGTCACAGGAGCAACAAATACCGCAGTGGAAACCAATAAAATCATTAGAGAGGTCCATGGAGTGAATGTCAGCGACAAAACAGTAAGAAGATTCCTAAAAAATAACGGGCTCAAGGCTAGAGCAATGGTAAAAAAACCTCTCTTAAGAGACAAACACGGTGGCTAGATGAGTTAGCGCTCCCCCCTCAACACACGTCCTTGGACGATAATTCACGACACCAACACGATCCCCACCTGAAGACCACATACGAATACATCACATATGAAGACAAAACACATGACAACATCATACCGTTATGCCGTTATACAGCGTATTCGCCACTCAGCAGCCCTTAAAAAGATCAGCAGCAACGAGCAACGGCCCTTTTTTCGTCTCCCGTTCGTAGCGACAACATATTCTCCGGCGGTCCGCAAGAGTGAAGCGAATGCTGACAACAACGCGTTCTTTTTTACAAGTTATTTTTTCATATACAAACGTTCAAAAGTGTTTTCTGATATTTAAATACAAACGTACAAAAGTGCTTGCTGATATTTTCACATACATACGTTCAAAAGTGGTTTACCAAACAATTACAACTGGTTTTTACTAAATAAACTCAAAGTGTTTAACTGAGGTCAGTAGGGAGTTTAGCGGAATAAACTTAAAGTGCTCTATTGAAGTAATCAAAAGTGTTTTGCGGAAATCTGAAGTGTTGAGTGGTAACCAGTGTGAGATACCCAACCGCAGCACGTGTTGTGGAATCCAAGCAAGTGAGTAAACACAGGGTAAGGCTCATTTTCACGCATTGCAGAATATAAGCCCAAACATTTTAGACAACCTCATAAATGGTATGCCAAAAAGGATTCAAGCTTTAAAGAAATCGCGCGGTGGTCATACAAAATATTGACCGAACTTTTGAGTCTACGGACAAAAGTGTTCACACTTATATCTTTTGAAAATTAAGTATTTTTAATACGTTATGTTCAAATTTTAGAATAAAGTTATTGGATTTGAAAGCAAATTTACTACTCTTTTAAATGTATACATTATTTTTTTTGTGTAAGGTGTCTAATAAAATTTCTAAGCTTTAAGAAAAATTTTGGTATTTTCGTGAGCAGTTATGTCCTTTACTGTACATAAGTACGTACATACATAACGTATTAGAAACCAAACATTGAATTTGAACATCTAATGTTGTAATGACATACAGCTATGGACAGAGAAATAGCGGACCTTTAGTATGCATTATATTAATTGTTATCCCATAAAAAATTAAGAGATAGTCGTACATATTCTTATGCCATTCTTGTGCTGTTATTCTCTGTTTTTACAACTCCACTAAAAAATTCCGTTATCCCTTGTGTTTATTTGTTTTTGCTTTATTTTACTCAATCTGCATACTATTCCGTTGGACACCAAAATAGCGCAGTTTTGTTTTCACCGTCAACTAAGACAGTTACTGTTTAGTGCTTTCAATAAATTCTTTTTAATTGCATTTAAAAATATAATTTCTTTCGTTAAAATCGTTATTGTGGAAGAAAATGGGTAGAGGACCTCACTGCTCACTTGAAAAAAAAAAATTATTTGGGACCTTTATCGAAAAGGAAAAAAACAAACCAAAATTGCAGAAATTCTAGCTTGTTCTATAACGTCATCAAATGTATTAGTGCAGACCCAAATATGCTAATTAGGAAGAAAATGCGAAAGATGCCCCCACGAAAAACAACAGCCCATGCGGACAAAGTAATCGTCAAAAAGAGTAAGCTTGATCCTTTCAAGTCCTCTCGAACAATCGCGACGGAAATAAATGAAGAATTTGGCTTGAATGTATCAAGCAGGCTTATAAGAAGACGACTTAATGAAAATGTTTTATATGGGCGTGTCAGCAGAAAAAAACCACTACTGTCGCAGAAAAATATTAAAGCACGATTATCATTTGCAAACGCCCATACATGCAAAGGCGTAGATTTCTGGAAAAGAATCTTGTTTTCTGATGAGACAAAAATTAATTTGATTGGACCTGATGGGAAGACATTTGTTCACCGAGAAAGAAACCAAGCATACAATCCCCGGTACACTACAAAGACGGTAAAACACGGTGGAGGTAACTTGAAAGTTTGGGGATCGTTTTCTTGGCATTAGTAAGAATAACCGGTAATATGGATAAGTTTTCTTATCTGGAAATACTAAGGAATACAATGGAGCCATATTCCTTTGAGTTCATGCCGCTAAACTGGATATTTATGCAGGATAACGACCCAAAACATACAGCCAAAGTGGTAAAAGATTGGTTTTTCAAAGAAAAAATTGCAGTTCTTGATTGGCCGGCACAAAGCCCTGACCTTAATCCCATAGAAAATTTATGGAACGATGTTAAGGTTAAGGTTGGGCAAAAAAAATTTAAGAACTGCAATGAACTTTGGGAAGGAATACAAGAAGCGTGGAACTCTATTCCTTTGGAGAAATGCCAAAGGTTGGTAGAAAGTTTGCCTCGTAGGTGTGATGCAGTTTTAAAAAGTAAAGGCTATTCTACAAACTAAGTTATCTCATTTTTAAATACGACATTCTTTTTTGCTGCAGATCAAGAAAAGTGTGCTATTTGGGTGTCCCGATCAAAATGAGACAACTCAATATTTAATGGACTGAATACTTTTGTTTGCACTGAATTGTGATTTTTTTTATGTTTTCTTGTTAATATTAAAATGAAATAAAAAACCCATGCAAAAATAACGTTTTCACTATACTTACACATAAAAATATTAGCTTTTTATATCATTCTTGGAAAGTGCGCTATTTCTCTGTCCATAGCTGTATGTATTCAAAACAATAGAATTTGATGTAAACAAACATCAAAGAAACTTGAATCCTATTTGGACACAATAATAAATAAGAACTCGTGCCATCGTTATGATATATGATGCTTTGCTTAGAGACTTAGAAATAATCAAATCTAGAAAGCTTAAAAGGCATAGTAAGAGTTCAATTGTAGTTCAGTTTAATTCAAGTGAAGTCCAGTTCAGTACAAGTTCAGTTCAAGTGAACTTAAGTGCAGTTAAAATTCAGTTTGTCTCTCAAATAGTAAATGTATGTGACATCCAAGGACTAGATGACAAGAAGGAACTCAAGGACACAGGACATCTTGTAAACTAAGGACGATAAGTATCTTTTAAACTAAAACAACTTTATTCTAAGTTCCCTTGCAGCTCTTAAATAAACCACGATTTGTAACATAAAAGAATACAAGGTCTTTTATTCAAATTGGAAGATAGACTTACACGCGAAGTCTATAATTATATGGATTGTATCCTTTGTACTTCAGGTTCAAAAATTCAACCGTGAATCAATCTGATTAAAAGAACAAAAAGTAATATGTAATAAAAGTTTAAAAAATAATTGAGGGACTAGTTCACATACACAAAGCTTTCTTCTTCTTTATCAATTTGCGCTTGCATTACAATGTCAGCGTACATTGACGC
Source organism: Bactrocera tryoni (assembly GCF_016617805.1). Classification (NCBI taxonomy): domain Eukaryota; kingdom Metazoa; phylum Arthropoda; class Insecta; order Diptera; family Tephritidae; genus Bactrocera; species Bactrocera tryoni. The sequence goes on from NW_024396028.1 coordinate 9,969, forward strand.
ATCACCAATGCTTGCCTTGATTTTTTCATTTTTGAAATCGAAGAGCATATCATTCGCCCAAAACCGCTTATCTCCGCATCAAACTCTTCTCGACGCGCTCTACGTTCACATACCTCCTGGAAAGTTTTCACTGTTCCGAGGATGGCAGTGTCCACCTCGTGCAGCTGTCTGCCTCTTCGCTTTCCTGGTCGCGATGTTGATGACGGATTTGCTGATGGCTGACTTGACGGGATTGACTGATCGGACGGAATTGCTGTTGTTTGATCGGACAAAATTATTGTTGATTGGTCGGACGGAATTAACTGCCCAGGGGAAATTGGAGGTGACGGCGAGAGATCTTGAGATATACAGTCTTCCACAAAACTGAAGGTACAGTGAATTTGGATTTGCGAATTGTATTGCTTTGCAGGTGGTTTTCATTCAAACGCCAAATAACGAAAATGTTATTATGACTAGTAATAGTACTTTTTAATTTTTATAAAATTAACCGGTTGCCGAAACCGTGATCAGCGAGGAGATTACGTTTTTGTTGGCAACTCTTTACTGACGTTCCACAAAAATCTTGGTACAGCTGATGTAAACGCGCTTTTATTAGTAAAAAGGGGAATCCCACAATTCAATATTATTGCTGTGAATTAAAAGCTGCAGTCTGGTACTTTTAATATTGTATTCGTGTTCGTTGAGTGTTATTTGTTATAAAAATTAGATAAAAATAAAAGAAGTTCTGGGCCGAAAAGAATTAACAATTAGAGAACGGGAAATCATAATTGATCTACATTTTAGGCAAGGTAAATCTTATTCACAAATATCTGAGCTTGTATCGCGTAGTCGGTCATCAGTCCAAAAAGTGGTTAACCGATATAATAAGGAAAACAGAGTTGAAAATGCACCCAGGACTGGCCGCCCGCCCAAACTGAATGATACTGACAAGAGGAAAATTTTGTGTATAGTAAAATAAAACCCATTTGTAAGCTGCAGAAAAATTAGTGATGACCTTGCTGTTTACGACAATAAATAGGTTAGTGCAGAAACTGTGCGAAGAGCTGTCGTAGAGAATGGATTTTCATCTAGAACGCCCAGGAAGAAGCCGCTTGTGAGTGCTATAAACAAAGAAAAGCGTATAACATTCGTAAAGACATATTATGACAAGCCTGTGGAGCTTTGGGACAAAATTTTATTCTCAGATGAGTCTAAGTTTTGCATATTTGACGTAAATGAGCATAAAAGGGTCTGACGCAGAGCAGGAGAAGCGCTCAATCCAAAGAATACGGTTAAAACCATTAAACATTGAGGCGGTGGCGTTATGGTGTGGGGGTGCATGGCAGCTGCGGGGGTAGGAAACCTGGTTTTTGTCGAAAATAATATGGACCAGAATACATATTTGGATATTCTACGAAATAATATGAAGCAGAGTGCTCTTAGGCTAGGTATACAAGTAGACTTCTTGTTTCAACATGACAATGACTCTAAGCACACTACTCACAAAGTACGAATGTTGTTGTTGTACAATGCTCGTATGTTTCCTACCCCACCTCAAAGCCCTGATTTAAACCCCATTGAGCATCTTTGGTATGAACTTGAGACTAGAATTAGAAAAAGAAAGACTTCAAGCAAGGCGCAGCTTAAGGAGGTTATGTTAGAGGAGTGGAACAACATTGGCAGCGAGCTCACCAAAAAATTGGTGCATTCAATGCCTAAAAGGTTGAAATCAGTAATTAAATTAAAGGATATCCTACAAAATATCGGGTGATTTTTTAAGAGCTTGATAACTTTTTTTAAAAAAAAAACGCATAAAATTTGCAAAATCTCATCGGTTCTTTATTTGAAACGTTAGATTGGTTCATGACATTTACTTTTTGAAGATAATTTCATTTAAATGTTGACCATGGCTGCGTCTTAGGTGGTCCATTCGGAAAGTCCAATTTTGGGCAACTTTTTTCGAGCATTTCGGCCCGGAATAGCCCGAGTTTCTTCGGAAATGTTGTCTTCCAAAGCTGGAATAGTTGCTGGCTTATTTCTGTAGACTTTAGACTTGACGTAGCCCCACAAAAATAGTCTAAAGGCGTTAAATCGCATGATCTTGGTGGCCAACTTACGGGTCCATATCTTGAGATGAATTGTTCTCCGAAGTTTTCCCTCAAAATGGCCATAGAATCGCGAGCTGTGTGGCATGTAGCGCCATCTTGTTGAAACCACATGTCAACCAAGTTCAGTTCTTCCATTTTTGGCAACAAAAAGTTTGTTAGCATCTTGGTTGACATGTGGTTTCAACAAGATGGCGCTACATGCCACACAGCTCGCGATTCTATGGCCATTTTGAGGGAAAACTTCGGAGAACAATTCATCTCAAGATATGGACCCGTAAGTTGGCCACCAAGATCATGCGATTTAACGCCTTTAGACTATTTTTTGTGGGGCTACGTCAAGTCTAAAGTCTACAGAAATAAGCCAGCAACTATTCCAGCTTTGGAAGACAACATTTCCGAAGAAATTCGGGCTATTCCGGCCGAAATGCTCGAAAAAGTTGCCCAAAATTGGACTTTCCGAATGGACCACCTAAGACGCAGCCGCGGTCAACATTTAAAATGAAATTATCTTCAAAAAGTAAATGTCATGAACCAATCTAACGTTTCAAATAAAGAACCGATGAGATTTTGCAAATTTTATGCGTTTTTTTTTTAAAAAAAAGTTATCAAGCTCTTAAAAAATCACCCGATACTAAAAAAAGGTGAGGTTTGAATAGAAAGCAATGCTATAACTACAATTTATGTATATTTTCTTTAGGTGTACCTTGACTTTTGTGGACTCAATATAATGGCTTATCACCATATTGGCATCATTTTCTTTTCTTATATACTGAATTCTGGTTTTGTTTTTACATGGATTCAAAGTTTATTTGTTATTGTTAGAAATACGTTAGGAAAATTTTCCTTTTATTTGACTAATAAAAGCAGATCACACTGTTTTCAAAGATTTACTTGCTGTACCTTCACTTCTGTGGAAGACTGTAGATTCTGACGAAATGTTTATAAAGTCAAATTTCTCGTCGCTGCGTTTCAATATTGGCGCACTTTGTTGCATTCTGTTAACATTAATGTAGGACTGTGTAAACGGACAATAAGACGGAAACAGAAATGCAACACTGCGTAGAGAACAGATGTGACAGCTGTGAACGGACTGAAATGATGACGAAACAGTAGGGACAAAGACGAATTAAGGACAGACAAACAGACAGACCACCGGCAACCACGGACCACGCAGGATCACACAAGACCACAACCGATCACAATTATTTCTTTGCGGTCGTATTAGTAACCTAATAAAGTTCGTTATATTCATTTTACATCGGTGTTTAATTAAAGATTTAATCGGCCAATCCTACATTAATGTTCTCATTATTTACATGGATATGGTAATAATGCATTTTACTTACGGACGAGGAATAATGTGACTTCTTAAAAATTGCAAACTTTCAAATAGCGCTCACTGCCTTCCTACGAATGCACCACTTCCTGAAGCATTTTGTGAGATTCTAATTTTTTTTGAGAAGCGTTCTCTCAAGTTGCCCCAACGCTTCATAACAAAACTTTCTGTTTATAATGTCCAAACATATTGTATATGTCGATGTAAACAAATAACTTTGTTAATTTGAATATCATTTTTGAAATGACGAATGACCCTGTATATACATTTTGTAATACATGACAAACTACTGTGTATAGTAATTGTATATGCATCTCATATTACATGACAAATTACTGTATATGCAAAGTACTTTGTAAATAAATTTCGATGTAATCGAAGTATGCTGTTTTCATGTTTCTCTTCATTATATCCTTCGGTGTGAGAGCGAGGTAAAAGCATTTCGTTTTGCCGAGTGTGCTTCTGCGCGTCACGATAAAATCAACGAGTATTGGAAAGGAAAGAAAGAGACAAAGAATGTGCACAAGGCTTTGTTCTGGTAGATATACTAAGAGTGATGAAGCGCTTTTGGTACTGTATGATTAGTGTGAAAATACTAGAGGAGATCGGTCGTACAGTTGTTCGCTGCGCTTCCCCAGAAATATATATTAACTTTAGAGAAATGGAAACTGGCTTGCCCATGAACGGCGCTCCTACTGCAACACCTAATTGCACGGAAATTAATACAGACGATGCTACTATATCTGGACCGACATATATTAAATCTTATAATATTTGTATTGAACTCACCATCAACTTCCAAATTGTCGGCGACTTCCTTCCAAGACCGCCTTTTTTTCTCTTGATTTTTGAAATCGGCATGACTCTTGTCATATAGGCATGGCGAATTCCGCACACATTCTATTAATTTAATATCATCCATTTTGATTAAGAGATTATTATTTGATTGCTGTTTAAAAATCGCATTACGTTAAACAATCCGAGCTTTATAAATACAAAATTATTAGGCGAACAAAACAAAATGCAAACGAAATTTTAAATGAAAAGTCAAAAAATCAACAATCGGAATAAGCGTAAGTCAAACCGGGCATTCTAAGAACACTCACATATCATTACTATTTTTTACCATTATTTGTATTGTTTACAATTCTTTACAAAAATATATTCCAGTCAAAAATTTACTTTATTTACAACATATTGACATTTACTTATTTCGAAATGTAAAAAATCTTTCTTTATTTTTTGCTAAAAAGTATTTATTGCATTAATTGTAAAGCTCAACATTTGCAAATGCTTTTGTCAAGATTTTATGGATTACTTTTCAATGGAGCTAAAATTTTTGAAGTAAAAATAAAAGAAATAAAAAGAAAAAATGCGTTTTCGCAGAATTCAGAAGTGGGATAACAGATTAAATTTTTTACGATTATTATTATCGTATAATCCATTTTCATTAACCATTTCAGATTCAATGTTACATTGTTTTGTTAGATTGGCCTGCACAGTCTCCAGATCTTAATCCCATTGAGCACATGTGGGCTATTTTAAAACGCAAGATTAAGGAACACTGTAACATCAAAAACTACCTTAAAGAATGCCTTAATTAACGAGTGGTACGCTATAAGTGCGGACGAATGTGCAAAGCTTGTACGCAGCGGTGGGGTTATCACGCTTCGCATTGAGAGATAATGCCATTTTTTTTTGTCAATTGTGAGTTAAAGCCATATGGCCTTATCTCTCATATGAATTTATTTTTCATTGTGAATGTGCATTTAATTGTTATTCATTGCACCTGGCAACTTTCTTAATTAATGTCATATTGCATATTGTCAAATTGCATATTTTCATAATCCACGTATTTCGTGCTTTAATTAAAATGGAAAATCAAGAAATAATTTTTGAATATAAGTTGATTCCAGGTTTTAGGAAAAACAATTCTTTATTATTAATTGAAAAAGAAAATAAAATTTTCAAATATAAATACATACATATATGAATAAAAATGTTAAATATTATTATTGTTATGTGGATAACTGTTCAGCTGCAGTTGCCATTGAATTTAATAGCACAAGATTTTGCCGCAAAACAGAGAAAAGTGTCAAGAACGGCCACAATCATGGGGAACAAAGTGCCTTAATTGAAAAATTAAAATTAATAAATTCGATAAAAACTGAAGTGATGAGTGCATCATTAAAACGTTCAAGTGTGCGAGATATATTTGATGCACAATGTAAAAAATATAAGGAAACATCACATTCAGTGCAGTTCGGAAAAATGCGTAGGCATTTGATTCATATAAAAAAAGAAAAGTATTCACAATGTCCAGATATGAGGAAAATGACAAATTTTATATTGACACTATAGTAGAAGAAAATTTTGCCTACTCATTATTTGTGTCTGGTACCATTTCTAATGCTATTAAAGGAAGGAACCACATGGAACAACGTAATTATATAGTCGATGGAACATTTAAGACAGTACCTATTTCAAAGAAATAATGTATAAGCAAATTAAAATTTATTATTTATCTTAAAATAACTCGCTCATTTTTCATTATTTTTCAGGCATATCCGTTCATATACCGTGGCTCCATCGCATAATCGGACAGAAGTTTATCTAATATTAATGTGCTCCAAACATAAAGATAAAAAAGCAGAATGCATTGTTTTTTGCTTTTATTTACACTTCATAATACAGTTTCTCTCATCAATAAAAAATCAACAGCTATCCTTTATGATAACTGTAAATTTGAGTAGCAAAACATAAATATCTCAATTTTTTGCACTCAACGAATAATCGGACAAGTGAAAATAGCAATGCTTAATGTGCCGTTATTTTGTAAATGCGCACCTTACAATCACATTTTTTGGTCTTATTTAGTCATAAATTTTATTTAGTCGCAGAAGAGTTTAGAATTTTGTGAATTATTTTTAAAATGGCTCCAAAAGGAAAGCAAACTTCGCTCGAAATAAGGCAACTAATAGTGAAATTGAATGGTGAAGGTAAAACCGTCCGAGAAATCGCTGAATTGGTAGGAAGAAGCAAATCCACGGTCCATGATGTGATCAAGAGATTCCATCATGAGTTCAGATTGGCTAATAGAAGCAGAGAAGGTCAAGGCAAGATATTATCCGTGCGAGAAGAGCGTTCTATAGTAAAGGAAGTAGCAAATGATCCTTTCAAAACGGCAAAAGAACTGAAAATCTCTTTAAAAAATCGAAGTGGAAAAGATGTCTGCCTAAATACTATTCGTAATACGTTACACAAATACGATTACCATGGTAGAGTTGCAAGAAAAAAACCTTTCATTAGCCATCAAAATAAAAACAAAAGGCTGAAATATGCTAGGGAGTATTTGTTAAAATCAGAAGACTTTTGGAATCAGATAGTTTCACATTATTTCATCTCAAAATACATTTATTTTGATAGTTTTCCCTGTTTTTAGGTTTTATTCACTGATGAAAGCAAGTTTAATTTGCATGGGTCAGATGGCAAAATGTTTGTGTGGCGTAAACCAAATGCCGAATTTGCTCATAAAAATACAAAAGCTACTGTGAAGCATGGAGGGGGCTCTGTCATGGTTTGGGGATGCATGTCAAGTGCTGGACTAGGCAATTTGCATTTTATTGATGGTAAAATGGACAAATTTGGCTATCTCAATATTTTGAAGGAAAATGTTAAGCAAAGTGCAGAGAAGTTGGGTATCGCGAACAATTTTGCTTTTTTATCAAGACAATGACCCCAAGAACCATTTTCAATTTGAAAGTGGTTTTATGAGTAGCATCTCAGTAATAATGAGTTCTAAAGCATCAGCAAATCAGCAACAACAGCAACAAGCGACAACATCATCAGCGCAAGCATCCGCTGAGTCAACCAAGCAGAAAACGCGTCGTCGAAAGCCAAAGCAAGTACAGGCTGCACAACCTATGGAAGAGGAGGTAGTAAAGTCGGTTCAACAACAAACCTCAACGGGTCAACGCAAAACCGGGCTCCTAGCATCTTATGGCCAGCCAATTCAACGTGGCAATACAGCAGCTTTTCGACCAACACACTTGTCAACGGCTTCGTCCATCGAAAGAAACAATGACCCCAAGCACACAACGGGCGTGGCAAAGCTTTGGTTGATACACAACTGCCCTAAACTAATACAAACACCACCGCAGAGCCCTGACCTTAATGTAATCGAGCATTTGTGGGAAGAATTAGCTAGAAGAGTGTATCAAAAAAAGTTTAACACGTGAGGTGAGCTAAAGGAAGCCTTATTACAGGCATGGAATTCCATAGAGCCGGAGGTTTGTCAAAATTTGGTAAAATCTGTTCCAAAGCGCTTACAGGCTGTTCTGGATAACAAGGGTTATGCAAATAAGTATTGACTTCTTTTGTTTTATATATTAAGTGGTTCTATTTTGTTTTGTCCGATTATTCGTTGAGCATAAAAAATTGAATTGTTTTAGTTTTTTTATTTAAATTGACAGCTTACATTTAAAAAAGTTACCTTTTCTTTATCACTTAAGTAGACGATAATATGAGGTGTAAATAAAAGCGAAAAACAACACATTCTGCTTTTTTATTTTAATGTTTGGAGGACATTTATGTTAGAAAAGTTCTTGTCCGATTATGCGATGGAGCCACTGTATATTTTAATGTCTCATAAGTCAGAATCTGCAATAAATATGTTTTGCAATATTTGCAATCAAATGTCATCGATTTGAAGCCGACGTCAGTAATCACTGATTTTGAATGCAGTTTACGTAATGCTTTTAAAAGCGTATACCCAACAGTGAAAATGGTTGGATGTTGGTTTCACTACACGAATGCTTTTCGACGGAAAGTTACGCAAATTCCTAAATCCACAGCTAAATTGAACAGAGATAAAAATGCCAAAAACCTATTTTCCAAATTTATGTATCTACCTTTATTGAAACCGACTAATATTATAGAAGCCTATAGCATTTTAAAATAAGATGCTATGGATGTAAAATTTGTTAATCCATCAAATAATACAGAAAGCTTCTTTAAACCATTTATAAATTACTTCGAGCGGCAATGGATGAAAAAAGTGAGAGAAAACTAAATCACATATACATATAAGTTTTATGAACTTTTATTGTTTTAGGAAAACCCTGTAAACTTTTCAGTGTATAAAGAACCTGTCAGGACAAGTAATTTTGCTGAAGGTTTCCATAGCAGATTGAATATGAAACTTCCAAAGCGAGGCACGTATTACAACTTCCTAGAAACCCTTTTCGAATTAGATTTTGTAAAATCCATGGATTATTCAAAATCTATTTCTGGTTGTACGAATCTATATAAATCAAAAACATTCGGCAATGGAGTTCGCGACAAATTTATTAAAGAACGGCTAGACTTATTAAAAAACAATAAAATACCTTTGAGGGAAATTCTCAGTCAGTTTTCTAAAATGGAAAACTGCATACTTGCAGAAAAATTCGTCAATGAAATCCCTAATTCCGATGATGATTATAAAGCGACGACGACGACGACGACGACGACAGTAAAGCCATACAGAAATTTTGACGTTTTGAATTGAGTGATAAGGCCATATGGCGTTATCTCGCATGGTTTTATCGCACCCCACCGTAATGTTGCGACAAAGAATGAAATAATTCTCCCTCGCTACAAGCCTTTCATTGCCCCTCACCAACGATAAGGTATTTAATAAAACTTCATTGAGGTAATAACATTTGGTCGTCCGAGCCGGATTTTGAAGATATTCCAGAACTACAAATAAAAACCTAACCTGCGCACGCATGCAACCCTAGACATCCACACAGAATGAATGAACTTGACAAAACGAACATAAGACAGCGACAACGACGGTTAACATAAAACACACGATTCTGAGACTTTTTTTGTGGAAATATTAAACAAAGTGTTAACTATTAAATAGACTACTTTTATAAATTAAAATAAAACTTAGGTGTTTGATTGCATTATTTTTCCTAAACACATGTGGGATTCGAATTGATACCCGAATTTCATAATTCATCATAATTAACAGATAAGTGGCAACCACTTATTCGAAGGTCAAATAGTGGATGCCAATTGTAGATTACGTAGAAGTTGTGGGCGGTAAGGCTTAGCGTCCATCATAGCGAGATAAGTATGATGGCCATTCCTGATTGTAACGCGGAGCAGGGTAGTACTCATTTTATTGAGCTAGAGATATTCTTGTGTGTAACGCTAAATCGCCATATTATTCAGTTTTCCCGTTTAAGTGACTTTTGTGATTTCCATTCTAAATTGTAACGCCGGGCGTAGTAAAACGCTCCGTGCCGATATATGAGACACTCCGTAGAGTTTAAGTGATTTTCCTTGTTAATTGCAACATCCAGCGTAGCGGATGCGCTGCGAATTTGGTGACTTTAATTATATTCCTTTTCCTTTATTGTAACGCTGAGCGTAGCGATGCTCAGTGATAATTTGGTGACTTTTGGCTAATCTAAATCCATGTGATATGTTTATATGAATTTTATTGTGAATAAAGAAAACCATACATAATATAAAAGTAATAATTCCGCAGCATCAGAAATTCTACATACATTAAATTAAATTTTAATAAAAAAGTGTTCAAATACTTGAACAACAATATACAGTCCACTATCAGTTGACTGCATACAAAAATGCAGCAAACAAAAGAAAAATATGTGATAAGAATACATTACAAAAAACAACCCTTATGGTGGTTATTGTATTCTTCATCATAAATCTTCAAGTGCCTTAGTTGCATACACACACACATACATATTTATGTGGGGTTGAGCAACGCTGAAACCCTTTTTCGCATAAAGCTCTTCTACGCAAGTTTCGAACAACAAACGCAAAACCAGAAAGTGCGAATGCTAGACGAACACTTGCCGAGTAAACGCGTAGCCGTGCGCATGTGACGAATCTATCTGCAGACAACCGAAGTGTATCCTTTTTAAAACTGAACTACCAACCTCTTTTTCTCTTTTTAAAACTATGTATCTTAATCGTGTAAATGCAAAGTTAATCGTAAATCGTTTTTTGTAATATTTATCTGCATTATAAAATAAAACTTTTATATTCCAACGTGAGAAACAGTAGAAAATTGCAAACGTGAATTTTATTTGAATAAAAGAAAAACTCCTCTGTAAGTGCGTGGGTATAATCCCTACATTTATATAAACAAATAAATAGAAATGCAATAGATGCACACTACCAAATGTATATATACATTTGCTGATAAAAGAATACATGTAGCTGTGGCAGCACTGCTGTATCAACCTAATTTAAATATACTATTTTTAGTTAAGTTTCTCGACCCGTCTGGCAATATTTTTTATGTAAAAAAGTCGAACTGAACTAATTTAACGATTCGGATGAAATAAAGAAAAAGAAGCCAAATATTGTGATAAATAGGCAAAATACAGAAATGTGGAAACAAGCCCCACACTGCGCCGTGTTATGCGCCATCTACCGCTAAATGTCATGTAACCTTTTATAATTGAATTGTCATTTTGTAACACTTACTTCTTTTTTGATATTGACTAAAGCACCACGAGTAACGTGCTAAATACCTTTAGATAAGACGGACAACGGCCTTATCATGTGCTATGCGTTGGTCTGATAATTAATTTAAAAATATAGGCTACGAATTACCCCACCAGTGGTAAGGGGTAAAAGAAAATAAAAAAGGAAATATTTCAAGTAAAAAGCAGTGCCTATCACTTTTTAGCCCAAATTCAACTCCTCAGAAAAGTAATGGATGATCTCCACAAAATAACTACAATAAATACTGAATATATTCTCCCTCGATATAAGACTTTTCATTTCCCCCCACCAGTGATAAGGAATGACAAATTCTTTTTTGAGGTCAATGTTTGATGATACATACAAATCAAACAAAAAGATCAGAATCAAAGGTGAACTCTCAGAGTGCAGTAAAAACAAAGTGTTTTTCTGTACACTGCGTTTTCGCAGAAATCAGAAGTGGGATAGCTGATAAAATTTATAGCGTTAGTATTCTCGTTTAACGCATTCTCATTAACTCTTATAAATTCACACCGCGAAGAAACCTATTTCAACCTAGGGTACATTTATGAGAAAAATATTAGGAATAAAAAGAAAAAATGCGTTTTCGCAGAAATCAGAAGTGGGATAGCTGATAAAATTTTAAACACGTCATATTCTTGTTTAAGTCATTCTCTCGCTAGAGAGAAACTTCAAATTAAGAAACGGACGAAGACAGACTTTAATGTGAGAACTACAGATTGGAATAAAGATTAATGCTGTTCAAGTAGAGAGCTAAGCCTTTTTATATTGACCTCGCAGAGAGAAATAGGTGAGAAACATAAAGAAGATTTTGGTTGCCCTCCTGGCTTGCGAGTTAATGACTTCTTCACAAGGAATGTAAACAAAGTTTCCACTAAACATGCATTATCAAGAAACGCATTCTCAACATGTAAATAAAAAATATCTGGCAATGCAATAATCCACTGCAATAACCACCGCCACATCTCATCAGTGTAAATATGTAACTGTAAGATCTTATGAAAGATTTCTCACTCAAGAAAAGACTTTTCATTTACCCCATTTCATTTAAGGTTTGACTAAATCTTTATTGAGTCATAATATTTTTCCTTCGAGCCTAAAAAGGAGTTCAGCATATTAAAAAAGCCCTGATATTATTAAAAATACAGGCAAAATAAAAAATATATAAAACATTGAGAAGAAATTCTAAGACGGGTCCATATTCCCGCGTATTATTTTAATCACATTAGCCGTTTTAGTACGAAACTAAATGCTGTGTAAAAAACTCTGTGCGGCTGTGAATCGAGGCACAGCAAGGTCAACCAGGCGGTCAAAACAATTACCTCCAACGATTTTTTTGAGGAATAAAAACAGTTTATTAAAAAATATAATTAAAAATATCGCACACTGCGGACATGATACAACGCCAAAAGGTGTTGCACAGAGAAATTTCAGCACGGTGCCAAGGAGATGAATTAGAGGAAAAAGTGCCAATATATACAGTTAGGGACTTAAGTCTTCATACATCCCCATAATTTCACATATTCGCTAATCAAAGAGTACCAGAAAAAAAAATTTTAAGCCAAAAAATTCCATTCCATATTAATTACTCTTCCAAAGCAAAAAATTTTATTTTCTTTAAAAATAACGGTAAATATGGAAAAAAAAAACGTAAAATAAAGAGAGACAAAAGTGTTCATACACTACATTCTCTTCTGCTTTGATTATAGTTTAAAAAGAATTGCAGTTCAAATGTCGTTAGTTTTTTGCAATTCATGTAGTCTACGTGGCTGCTGAGTTACGTTTTAGCAGTTTATCAGTTAAATAAGTTGTTTCAAATTAACAAGATGGGCACGCGTAAAGAAGTTAGTATCGATGTAAAAAATCTTATTATTCAAGAGCACAAAAAAGGAAAATCTTACCGCGCAATCAGTAAACTTTTTAATAAACCTTTTGCTACGGTTCAGTACATTATAAAAAAGTTCAAAACTACTGGCTCTGTAGAAAACAAGCCAAGATCAAGGCGCCCAAAGAAACTCTCCAGGCGAGATGTTAGTCTTCTTTTAAGAGAAGTGAACAAAAATCCTAAAATTTCAGCGCCTAAATTAGCGGAAAGAATCGCAAAATCTACGGATAAAAAAGTTCATCCAAAGACTATTCAAAGGGCATTACGTGATCAAGGGTATGCAAGCCGAATTCTCCGCAGAAAGCCCTTGATATCTGAAAAGAATCGAAGACTTCGGCTCGAATTTGCGAAAACACATTTAAATAAAGACATCGATTTTTGGAAACGAATTTTATTTACTGATGAAAGCAAGTTTAACTTGTTTGGAAATGATGGACGAGGAAAGGTTTGGCGTAAAAAGAACGCAGCACTTGAACCAAAGAATGTTGTGCCAACAGTGAAACATGGCGGTGGCAACGTAATGGCTTGGGGCGCAATGGCAGCATCTGGAGTTGGCCGGCTAGTGTTTATAGATGGTATTATGGATCGATACTACTATAAGCAACTTTTGGAACATAATTTGCAGCCATCGGTGGATATGTTGGGTCTTGGTCAGAGTTGGATCTTCCAACAGGACAACGATCCAGAGATTGGCTGCTATATCATGCACCAAGGCAATTAAAATCCCCTCCTCAATCGCCGGACCTGAATCCTATTGAGCACGTTTGGGATGTTTTAAAGCGAAAAATTGCTCATGTTGATGTTCCCAACAAACACAAGCTAAAAGACGCTTTACAAAAGTGCTGGACCGAGATTACACCTGATGTGACCGAACATCTTGTTGCATCAATGCCAAGACGTCTGCAGGCCGTGATTGACGCTAACGGTGGACCAACAAAATATTAATTTAAAAAAAAAAAATAACTTAAAAACTATATTTTTATTAAATACTAAGATGTGTTTTGCTATGTATGAACACTTTTGTCCTCTCTTCTTATTTGTTTTCTATTGTTTTTTTCTTTATTTTAAAAGTTGAATGAAAAATTTTGTTTTCGTATAGTAATTAAAATAGAACTGAATTTGTTAATTTAAAAATTTTTTTCCTGGTACTCTTTAATTGACGAAAATATGAAATTTTGGGTATGTATGAAGACTTAAGTCCCTAACTGTATTTAGATAATGGCACAAACTTTCTTGGAGCAGCAAAATCTTTGGACAAAGACTTGAAACTAGCTATTACAAATAATAAAGTTATTGCACCAATTATGGAAAAAGAAGGCATCAAGTCGCATTTTATTCCCTCGGCAAGACGCATGTGACCACTTAAATTATCATCGAAGTATATTTTCCAAAATCTATTGTTAATCGTTTTACTTTTATAATAACCATTTTTATTAACAAATAAAATGTATACGTTTTAAAATGTTCTTAAAATAATATGAAATCGCAGTACTCGAGTTTAATTTCAATAAAAAGAAGTTAACTTTACATATACATATGTAGGACTGCGTAAACGGACAATAAGAATGAAATATAAATGCAACACTGTGTAGGGAACAGATGCATGACAGCCAGTGTTGCCGGTTTGCTTACTTGTAAGCAAAAGTGCTTACTTTTTTCTTTATGTTGTTGTGTACTTTTCCCCCATTTTGCTTACTTCTTTTTTTTTTTAGATCTTTTAAATTGAAGTGTATTATTTATTGATTTTAAGTATTTCAAATAAATTTAAATAAGGGGCAGCACT
>NW_024396029.1:0-21229 GCF_016617805.1 Bactrocera tryoni
GAAGAATTCGCACGAGAGGGAGTCGCTTTTTCTGAAACCTCGTTTGGGATCGAAAGGCTTCCGTTCCTGAGAGAGCTTTTGATATTGTCCAAAGTCTTCTTACACAGCCGTTTTAGGTTTACGGGGATACCAAGCTCAGACATAACATCATAAAAGCAGTTTCTTTTCGTGCTGTCGAAAGCGAATTTAAAATCGACAAAGAGGTAGTGAGTGTCGATCTTCCTTTCACACATCTTTTCCAAGTTTGACGAATGGTGAAAATCTGATCGATAACAGATTTTCTAGGTCTAAAGACACACTGATAAGATCCAATCAGTTTGTAAGGAGTCCTTTCAAGGACTTTCTCTTTCAAGGACTTTCGCTAAAACAAGATAGTGGTCGATGTCAAGTCCTCAGAACATATGCACGTCAAGGGCACTGGAGTCGTCCATCACTATATGATTGATCTGGTTACGAACTTTTCGATCCAAAGACGTAGCGCAAATCAGTGTTTTGTAGAAAACTTTTGCTCTTATGCGGATTGTCGAGGACTGAGTCTTTCTCCCACCACGAATCCCACACCGAGTTTGCGCTCCCTTACATATATGGCCGCTGCAGTAAATGTCACAAGGACCGACTCGTTTCCGTCCTTGTCGCGTCCATCACTTTTCTTGGACGGTGGTGATATCAGCCTTTATTTTTACGAGGACATCAACCAGCCGGGCATCGCCTTCTCAATTTAGGGACAGGATATCCGTCGGTGAGTAGTATAAAGCTTTATACACATTTATAGCTGCTTGTTTTAAGACCGACGCCCGCTCGCAGCCGCACCCTTGGTGAACAGACGCTGCAATTAAACTTCAGCGAACTCTTGTACAGAATATATCGGAGTGGTTCCGTTGAAGCTTCCTCAAAGACACCTTGTTTTAAAAAAGTGGGCGTGGCTCCGCGCTTTAAAGTTTATCTCCTAAACCACTAAGGCTACAACAACTAAATTCGCTCAGCTAAGAACTCTTACCAAGAGTGTGAAAATTGATGAAATCGGATAATAACCCACCGTCTTCCTATATAAAAGTACTGTTAAAAACTACAAAAAGTTCTATAAGTCAATAACTAAATACGTCGGCGACATTTAATTAAATTGAGGAAATCGGTATAAAACCACGCCTACTTCCCATATAAGACAATTTTAAATTCCATTTTATTCTTTCACTTTCGAGTACACAAATCAGGAATCAGTTAATATAGTATATCAGGATAAAACTATGGACAAATAGCGCCTTAGAGTTGTGACAGCTTATTACTAAGAAGAGACTGTTCAAGCCCCAGAATATGTGGACCCAATGCTTTTAGCTGCTTTTTATCGAAATAATTGAAATTTTAAGGGAAATTCTCTCCGATTGTTAAACACGGGTTGAATCATGTCAATACTTCCCTTAGCTCCCATATACCTAATATAAAGTTTCCCAGGTGACTTCATACCGCATATATCGGCTAATAGTGAGTCAGCTTTATTAAATTGAGAAAGCATAGTTTTCTGGTAACGGTACACCTTTGTGTTTAGAATGAATAAAATCGGGTGAAAACTTGCGCTAGACCTCATTTAGCTAACAAGCCTTAATTGGTATTTTCCTGGTTTTAATCGTTGCAAGTTGCAAAAGTATGAAATGTTCGGTTATACCTGAACTTAGCCCTTCCAAGTAAGGTTTAGACATAGAATCAAATCGCGCATAGATTAGTGTTATAGCCAGGAATGTAGCTTAATTATAAAGTTAAAGGTTTCCTACTATGGTATAAAATTGATTTCGGCAAAGTAATCGATCTATTCTCTTCCAAGACGTCGATCGTCTCAGTAAGTGTGAACAAATTGAAAAGTGAATTTTTAATTTATACTTGTAAGTTGGTAGTACTGTTAGTGACATCTATGCTAAATTTCACGTCAAAAGATTTATTAGTATTTGAGATACGAGTCGTTTTGTGAGGCTCTAAAAGTGAATTCTTCGATTTTTACTATGTCTGAATTGAATTGCATATAAAAGCTGAATCGAAGCAGGCTCTGATGGCCATCCCGACGGAGGATTTTTCCAAGTACTATGATGACTGGGAAATTTGTTGGCATAAGTGTATTGCAGCGGGAGGGAATACTTTGATGGAGAGGAAAATTCACCTTCACTTTCACATTCACCAAATAAGACTGCAGCTTAACAACTGTCAAAATGACCATCTAAAACAAAACTTTACCCAATACTTTTTATTGCCTTTTTGTCTAGGAATTTAAGGGGTTAAGGTTGGTACGCAGCTCTCAAGTAATTGCTCAAGATAAAAAATACATTATTTCTCAAGTAATTTTGACAGCTGGTTACGCATTGTGAATGGTCTACATTAGAAGAGCAAGAGAGAATAAACAAAGAAAACAAACTTTGTGCGTAATATGTATGTGTGTATGTGTATGGTAACATAAATATTTTCATTGAGATTTAAGAAATGTTATGTTTGATGATTGGTAGGTTTTATACAACATTTCAAAATGGAATATGCTTCATAATAATGATTTCAACTAAATTTAGGATGAATTTGACGATTACTCGAATTTCCTTCAAGAAACAATTGTTGATTTGACGTTTCTTCGCAAAACCAGATTTGCCATATTCACATTTTACTGAAAAAAATCGAAAATCGAAAATTAGTACTAGATGTCTTGAGAGCTGCGTACTAGCACAAGTAAATTTATCGCAGGAAAGTTTCTTGACCGCTTCTTAAGCGTTTTTTTATATGAAGTTTTTACGTTTCTTGAGAGCTGCGTACTAAGCTTTATATACAGTTAGAAGCCGAAAACTTTCAAATTTATTGATCCAAAAATTTGTACATTATTATAGTATCCTTTAACTGTATTTTAAGCTTTAGTACCATTAAAAATATTTATTTGGAAAGAAACTACAGCTGATCTCCATGAGCTTCTCTCAAAAAAGACATTTTGCGGTCTGAATCCTCTGAAACTAAAAAATAAAAAACTAACAGATTTCATTAAAGTAATGTTAAATCTAGTAAAGAAAATCGAAGGAATAAGCAAAATAAATTTTTTTGAACAAATTTGCGGTTTCTCAAAAAAAATCTATTTTTACTTAAATTGTTTATAAAAAAATATATATCTATTGGTGAAAAAAAATTTTTGCTTAATTACTAAAAAATATACTTAGGAGGCTCGTGTTAAAATTTTAGACTAATCGGTTTAGCCGTTTTTGAGCAATGTTGGTCACCGACATTGAAAACACCTTTTGAGAAAACCGCGTTTAAAGTTTGGCCTTCAAAAATAAATTCGAAAATCTTCACCAGAACGATTTGAAATTTTCCATGTGTATTCTTGTATACATATATACATATATACTACATATGTACATTAAGAAAATAAGATTTTAAAAATCGATTTTTTCAAAATTCTAACTGTATTTAACTCCTTAAATCAATGGTGGCTAAGAATGAAAGCTGTTTAGCCAACTTTCATTTCATCTTCTGACAAGTGAGTAGGCGAACTAATTTTCTTATTGAAGAGAATTATTATTATTTAAATGCACAAATTTTTAAAATAGAAACTCCTATAAATTTAAAGCACAAATTGAGCGGCTATTGGATTTCAAGAGAATAACATAACCTGAATTAAGACAATTAATTAATGGATTGACAATACCAAATTAATGTGACACTTACAGACAACACACCCAAACAATGATATTCGTCTATTCCACGAAATTTTCCAACATAGTCCGTCCTTTTGTTCACCCTCCCCCGGTCCCCTTCAACGGTTTTGAAAACGGATGTCGAGTATTTAGCCAAAAGTCAACGACATGTCGACTGACGCCTGTCACTGATCGCCAATTGTGTTATTGTTAATTCTGTTTTTGTTGCTGGGGACATAATAACATCGGTGATTGTCACTGTCGTCGTTGTCATTTCAATCATTGTTTCGGCTGTCACATATGGCTGTAAATATATTGACGTTGTAATTCATACTACAGAATTATAATAGCCAATTCTAACTACTTACACATGCAAGAGTACACACATACATATGAGTTTATTTGTATGAATATTTTCCGCTCATATAACTAAAATAGCTTTATCGGCAGCCATTTGTGCATGAAAGGACACCGCTTGTGCCAGCAGTTCTCTGATGGTGTTTGCTCACTCCTTCAACTATATATGCACACATACATCCAAAGAAAAGGGCAGCACCCACTAGGCGCGCGTTTAATTTATAGCTCTTACTTAATCAGCTAATCTACTTAACCGGACAAGGACAAGGCGTCAATTAAACACACTTGACAACAACGACAATGTTTATGGACACTTGCCATGCGGCACCTTGTATGGTGTGACGTATGAGAGGTGTATCTATATGTGGGAATAAGTAGGAAAAAAAGAGAAGAGAAAGAAGCACAAGCAGATTCAACTTATAGTAGCTAGTAAATTCATAAATTTTTTGAACTCAATTAAAGTGTTTCAAATGTGATGTTTCTGATGTTAATAAGTTACGGTAGTCTATATAAATATTCCGATGCTGTGGATTTTTTTTACTTTTTAAACTTAGAAATTTTATTATTAATATTTTTTTAATGTCTGAAGATAACTCTGTTTCTAAGATAGATTTTCATAAAAAATAATGGTACCGGAAATGGGAAAACTCTTTTTTTATCACTTCATAGATCTGGGTACAGACAAAGCTATAAATCCTCTACGCAGTAAGGAAATTTAAGTTTAAAATCTGTCAAGACAAAAAGAAACATATAAGACAATTTCTATTCTTCGTTATAATAGGATTGCGCCTCCTTAAGTTGGTCTTTTAGCTGAAAAGCTGTACTTTAATTTTTACAGTGGGCAAAAAATACAAAGTCTTTTTATTTTACATTTCGCGCGAAAGCCCATTCTTTCTACTTTTTTTTCATTATTCAAAAAAGAGTTACTTTAAATTGTGTGTGCGGAGTCAAATTATTGGTACCGAAACGTTCAAAATATTGGAAAAGGTCTCCGGTGATAATTGTCTGTCGCCAGCAAGAATTTTTGATCGCCATAAATTATTCAAAGAGGTTCGAAAACGCGTTGACGACGAACCACATCCAGGACATCACCAACTGATGATCAACACGTCAATAACATAAAGAAATTGGTGCTTGAGATTCGACGATTGACAGTCGGAGGCTTACTGGCATAGTTAGAATATTGATAGGATCAGTGAAAACTTTTCTGAAAGATCATTTGGGCCTAAGAAAAGTAAAAGCACGATTAGTTCCAAAATCACTCAATTTTTTCGAAAATCAGGGTATCGTTAACGTCTTTGAAACAATGCTTTTCGACTACCAGGAGGTCATGAAATTGGCGATGAGTCTTGAATCTATGCTGACGACCCGGAAACAGACGATCAATCGGACGAATGTCGTGGCAAAGGTGAGCCGAAGCCGAAAAAACACGCCAAAGCGTGATATTAAAAAATTGTTTAAATTAAAGTTTCAAACTTATTTTTTTTTTACTTTTTAATTCTTAATTATGTCATAAAATAGTTTTTACACATTTAACTGCAAACATGTATGTAACTACATATGTTCAAAGGACGTTTTTGAATTCGTCTGCGATTCCAATTTCAAAAAAGTAAGCAAACAAAAATAATAAATAAAAGCAAACAAACAATAGAAAAACAGTGCACACAAACTTTAATAATAAACATTAACAAATAAAAATAAAACAAATATATAAAACAAAAACAAAACAAAACAACACTATGAGTGCTTCGGGTAGCCTCAACTGCAAAACCGTAGGCATTCCTTAAATGCCTGCTACTTCAGTTTTGTCGAGCCAACAAAAGCAACTCCTGGCAAAAACAATGTAACGGCGATGATGAGTCAATGCATCGATCAGACGAAAGAGAGACTACAAGCAGTCAGCATAGCTGGCAGTAAACAGCACCGGCAACAACAAATCCACTGACAGCAGCCACTATGCAGCCAGCAAGCACCCGGACAGCGAAGGAAAATGCAAGGTGAGAATGTACCAAGCAAAAGGGCTGACTGGTATTGATCGCTACATTAATGTAAAAGGAAATTGAGTCCCATTACAACAGCGGTCAATACCAAAAAAAATTTCAAGAAAAACACGCCAACACCAAAAGCCAGAAATTTTAATGGCAACAGATTTGGGTTCACGAAGCGCAAAGGGTCAACGACGAAGCAAGGTACCCACCACGGTCGTGAATGCCCAACCCTCCACCTATTTGCGTGAGCGTAGCTCAAATGCGCTTGTTTCAAAATGAGCAATATAATAGGCACAAACAATTTCCACATTGTACCTTTGAAAAAGGTAAATATAGATGAAACAAAATTCAAACATACACTGAAAAGTTTCATGGAAATTAAAATTCCTATCAAATGATAACAAGAATTACTACCTACTAACACAAGAGCCCAAAAGGCCTATTGTTGTCATGTGCTGCATAGAGTCTTTCTGGTACCCTAACGATGTTAGGAGAAGCAATTAGAAGAAGTGGTTTTAGCATTAAATCAGTAGTAAATATTTTTTAACAAGAACAAAGTCCCACAAACCAATGTCCAAAATAGAATTGATGCCAGATTCCAACAAATTAAAAGAAATATGAAATACAATCTGATTTTACAATTTAAAATACATCTTCTTCCATCGCAGAATCACCGTTGAGGAACCACACGAGAAAATGGTCCAGTACAATGTACAAACTGCCAAGAGAGTATGGGACACGAAAGTTATTATTGCACTCTACGAAGCGTATGTGTAGTATGTGGTGATCTACATCCAACTTCAAATGTACCTAAAAAAGAGATTAAAATAAAAAATGCAATTGTGAGAAATCACACTGTTAACTACAGGGGTTGCCCTGTATACAAAGTTTAAAATCAGTTGTCACAGGGCATCCAAGCACGTCGTAACCAAATGATGAATATCCTCCATCTATGAAATATTAAAATCCTCAGTCCAAATTCCCCAAAACCAGTAAATCTTAAGGACAATACACAAGGGAGTTATAACGTGGTGAAAGGCATTTCACAAATGCAATTGCCCCCAAAACCAACTAAATGAAGCAAGGAAACTATGATTTTAAACCTCACCCAAATGTATGACACAATTTATGGCTTCAATGCAAAATGACATCCAAGAGGGTAATCAAATCATAAAACCAAATCTTGCAAACTTTTTAAGTAAAAATGAGTGTATTGAACATTTGTTTATGGAATGCTAACGGTGTTAACCAACATAAATTGGAACTCATTAGATTTCTGGATGAAAAAAAGTATCGATGTGTAATGCTATTGTCAGAAACTCATCTACGAACAAAAACAATTTCTTTATACAGGGATTTCGACTCTATGTTACAAACCACCCAGATGGAAAGGCACATGGAGGAACAGCAGTACATAGAAAACGGTTAAATCACCACACATCAGAATCTTATGCCACCGCGCGCACCACAAGCTACAACAATAACTATTAAAAATCGCTGTAAATTTAAATCTGACGGCCATATACTGCCCACCTTTGGTTTAAAATTACAGACATCCAATTCAAAGACTTTTTGGAACACTAGGCCATGATTTATAGCAGGTTAATTAATCCGAAAAGGACGACAGCTGTATCACACTATTATAAATAGGCACAATAACCTTGACATAATATCTCCCGGTACGACATGTACGGCCTAGTGATCGTAAAAATACTAGATTTTAATTGATTTGCTGGGTAATCAAAATATAGATAAATCAAGCTTATAACAGCTGATACAAGTACTGGATCTATCTTCTGATCACTCCCGTACTAATAAAGTTGTGAACAACCCATATTCGTTAATCCAAAAGTAGGCTTGGACTTTTATAAAACGATTGGCTAAAATATAAAAATACGTGAGTATTGCACATTAATGTTGGAAAGTACAAAAATTTCAAATACAGGTAGAGATATCGACGAAAGTATAGAAGAACTCAATGATATAATAACTAAAGCAGCTGTTCAGCAACACCAAAACAAAAACTATAACAGAAATAGAAAAGCTTGTAAACAAAAAGGCGTGCAAGGTGAATGGTAGATAAGTCGTCTCTTCTACTCAGCTTCAATTGAAATCAGCTGCACGTAAACCAAAAAAAAGCGCTTAAACGTGAGAAGAATCCATCACCGAAATATATATAAAGAAGTTGAGTCCAAATTCAAGCAAGCAAAATTTCTTTGAAAGCCTAAAAGTCCCTGAAGCCACCACTCCAACATGCCTATACGAGACATGGGCGGAAATTAGCTCGAAGTGACGAGGAAAAGGCTACTTGTTTTGCAAATTACTCTAGAAAAAAGGTATTTCAAACTAAATTGCCCAAAGAACAACTTCGAGTTGTCCAGCCACTCCAACACAGTTAACGAGTCACTTCCGAGTCTTTTAAGACTTCACCTGCTGAAATTATTAGAATAATAAAAGAACTTAAACCAAAAAAATCACCAGGACATGATAATATTACCCCAAAAATGCTAATTGAGTTACCAAATATTGCTGTAGAAGTGCTCTCTTCGCTCTCAGTGCAATTCTTAATCTCGATACTATCCCTATTTCATGGAAAAGTCGCAGATTATCTTGATAATAGATAAACATGGGGAGACTTACACAGCCGTCTCATACAGACCTCAATCAGTCTTCTACCCTGTCTTTCTAAAATATTTGAAAAGTGTTACTATCAAAGATGACTGCTTTCGTCCACGAAAGTAATATAATACCAACGCACCAATTCGGGTTTCAGAAAACATAGCACTGATAGGAGCAAGTAAATAGAATTTAACGAAATAAGAAAAGATTTGAACACAGAGAGTAATTGTTCAGCTTTATTTAGACGTGGCCTGGTGGCATTTGATAAGGTGTGGTACGTGGAAGGCCTTTGTATAAGATTAAAACATTCTACCTTTTTTAGAATTGTAGAGCAAAACATTGGAGTCTTATTTAAAAAAATAGACAATTTACGGTAAAAGTGGAGATTTACATCTGACGAACGACAGATAAGGGCTGGTGTACCCCAGGGTAGTGTTTAGGCCCAATCCTATACATCATATACCGCAGATCTTCCTACAGCTAATAATATATTGACCCTCAACTTTTGCGGATGATACAGCTTTAGTGAGCCGTAACAAATGCCACATATCAGCATCAAGAATATTAGCTGAGCACTTAAGGTCTGTCGAAGAATGGTTTAGCCAACTGGCGTGTATAAAATGTAAATGAACAAAATTTAGCATGTTACGTTTTCACTAAGACCTAAAATGTGTCCGGTATTTAAATTGGCTTTTAAATAAAAACTGCAAACAAAGTGATTTTATATAATGCGGCCATAAAGCCGATTTGGATGTATGGCATTCAACTGTGGGGTACGACCTGTGCAACTAATATTGATATAATACAAAGGTTCCAATCAAAAATGCTTAGAACAATCACGTGTTCACCATGGTACATGCGTAATGAAAATATCCATAAAGATTTTGTTATTCCTGTGGTAAAGAAGGAAGTAGAGGACAGCAGCATGTAGTATATATCTAAACTACGAGTTCACCCAAACCCTTTGGCTACTGCTCTAGTACATTCCTGCGATCAAACACGCCTTAAAAGAAGAGATATGCCAGAAGGTACTAAGCAGGCAACGACGACCAAAACAGTCAAACACTTGCTTGAGCTTGTCTAGTTTTTAAATAGATTTAAGATTTTAAACTTATTGTTAGGTTTTTTAAAACAAAAAGCAGATTCAATAAACAAAAAGATACTACAAAGATATTGCAAAAAAAAACTGCAAACACCGGACAGAAATATAAATTTGTTCAGCAAAAAAAAAAACAATGAAACGATCTAAGTATAATATATACATACATACATACATATATATAAATAAAAATGAATCGCAAAAATGTATGTACGCTCAAGGAAGGTTTAGAAATAAAAATACCTTGTACTTTTCATCAAGAAAAGTCGGAAAATTGGATAATTCCAAAAAGTACAATTTTTTTTTCAATTTTTGTTCGTTTGTTTTTCAATATTTTGATTTGTAAATTATTTGAACTGTTCAATTTCGGTTTCGCTTGTTTTTATTATTGTGGTTATTCAAAAGAAAAATTATTGAAAATAATTCAGTGAAATTTACGTGCTTAATACTGCCAAAGAGGTCAATTGCAGATTGAACTTTGTTACAAAGCAACGAAGAGGTCGCCCTAATATCGGCAGGCGTTCTTTTTGCCATTAACGTATGGCAGCCCAAGGCAAGGCAAGGCAATAAGTACTTCCAGAATGCGGTGACAAACGTGCGGAATTATTATGGGTCGTACACCAGCAAGTGATCGTCAAGAGGTTGCCAATATGCCTTTTCAAACAACAGTTTCATTGATACGTTTGATTGACTTTATCTTGAAGCAACGTATATGTGGTGCTGTTGGATGCTAGATGTACTTTGTTGAGTGGCAAAAGAGAGGTTTTCCGCACGCACACATTCTTCTTTGGATGATAGTTACACCAGGTCAAATTGATGAAATCATTTCTGCGGAAATTCCTGATGTAGAGAAAGATCCAGTATTATACGAAATGGTGGAAACCAATATGGTTCATCTTTTCGGTTTGTATGTCTGAGAATAAATGCATGAAACACTATCCACATGCTTTTCTTTCGGAAACACAAACTGGAAATGATGGATATCAACTCTATCGGCGTCGATCAGCAGATAACAAAACATTCAGCAATCAACTTACAAGAGTGAATATCGAAGTTGACAACGCATGGATCGTACCATATTCACCATTATTGTCTAATTCACACTCAAAACTCATATAAATGTTTAATATTGCAGTTTGGTAAAGTCGATAAAATACGTTAGTAAGTACGTCACCAAAGGAAGCAACATGGCGATTATTGGTCTTGAACGATACGGTCGATACGTGAACTGTTGTGCGTCTCGCAGTTAATTTGGAGAATGGCCAAAGAGTGTATTTCAACCCGAAGAATACAGTACAGCCAGTGGAAACACTGCCAGCAACAAAATTAATATTGACGAGTTTTTACTCAACTTTCGTCAGTGATCCGTTTGCGAGAACATTGCTCTATTCGGAAGTACCCTGATATTATACATGGAATGCATCGTCGAAGAAATAGTGGCGCAGAAAGCAAGGCCAACCAGTTGATTGACATACAGATGTGTTCTCAATTAATGCATTAGGACGAATTCACACAATCCACCCGAAAAACGACGATTGCTTCTTCATTCGGTTGCTATTGATTAATGTCCGCGGTTCAACTTTATTTGAGTCATTGCTTACTGTGAATGGTACGGTGTGCGCAAGCTTTAGAGAAGTAAGCCAGCAATTACAATTGCTGGAACACGTTAACCACTGGAATGAAAATGAAGTTCGCACGCTTTTAGAAAACAGACATTGCCGAAGACATTTTACACGGACTTCGGTAAATATTGGAAATGGTAGAATTTCGGTTGATACTTCCGGTGGTTCGATATCAATTCCATCTTCCATCATCGCAAATGTTCGGACATTGGCCAAATTATCGTAACTACTACAATTCCTTAAGTGCACGCGCAATGTCAGCTGCCAAAAATAGCGATGTTGTTGACTTAAACTGGAAGATTCAAAGACAAATTCCGAGGAACTTGCGCTCATACAAACCGATCGATTATCTTGACAATGAAGACGACGCCGTGAGTTAGCCAGTTGCATTTTTAAATTCTTTGGACAGGCTTGGTATGCCACCTCATCATTTGCGTCTCAAAGTAGGATCGGTCGTTGTTATGTTTCGCAATCATCATGCCCCGAAACTGTGTAATGGAACCCGACTGATTGTGACGCACCTGTCGAATACAAGGGGCAGAATGCTAGATTCTACGAATTCCTTTGAGTTCAAACGATTTCCCATTTCAGTTCAAACGTATTTCGTTTCCAGTGAAAATTGCATTTGAGATACAATCGACAGGACCTAAAGATAGTCACATAGTGTGAGGCATAAATTTGAAAATGCTTTGCTGTACACCGGAACAGAAACCAAAAGATGTTCTTTATCAAGCTGCGTTACAATGAAAAAAAAAAAAAATTAAATGATAAATTTAACTTTTTTTTTCATTTCAAAACACATAATTTCACGCAGGACAACGGCTGCGGGTTCAGCTAGTAAAAAATAAAAATCAAGTGCTTACATCCAAATAATGAAGAATTACTGAAAAGACGTTCAATTTGGCGAAGCAGAAGGTACTCATACAGGCACTGATACTTTTATTTGTTTTTGGACGTGAAGAAGTCACTTACCCTATTGAAATATGAGTCGATTGAGGAGTCTTCCGACAGGGAGCCCTAGCTTCCAGTGTAAAAAAGTCATATACTGAGATCCACATATTCGCAACCTTGGGACTTGAACAGTTTTGATTGGATTTGGACATGCTTTGGTTATAAAGTGGCATACTCTAAATAAATTATTCTTGCAAAGTTGCATTCCGTTACATTAATATGCTGGAAAGTGGAAGAATCAAATGGAATTCAAAAATGTGTTACATAGGAAGTGAGCGTAGTTATACATGGCCCATTTTTGCAAGGTAACATATGAATGTTTGAAAAATGTCGGGTACCATATTTAGTTAAAATCGGGGAGGGTCCTGAGATATGTGGTTTTACCTAAAACTCGGCAGTGCCTCGCTTATCGTCCAATTTTTCTACCTACTCTTTTAAAGCCCTCTCATACGTTCTCTGGTATAAAATTTTATGTCTCTGTCGTATTCAGTTAATGAGTTATCGCACTTTTAGCAGCTTTTAAAAGTACCGCTTTATGGACAGTGGATTGGGTTATCTTCTGATATCATCCTTTTTGCAGTGTCGGTAGAGATACTTAAGGAATTTGTCCTGAGCGAAGTTGGTTATTGAAGCATAAGTGATTGAGGAATTGTTCGCCATTTTTATACTCTCGCAACAACGTTGCTAACGAGAGTACTATAGTTTTGTTCACATAACGGTTGTTTGTAAGTCCTAAAACTAAAAGAGTCAGATATAGGGTTATATATACCAAAGTGATCAGGGCGACGAGTAGAGTCGAAATCCGGATGTCTGTCTGTCCGTCCGTCTGTCCGTCCGTCTGTCCGTCCGTCCGTCCGTCTGTCCGTCCGTCCGTGCAAGCTGTAACTTGAGTAAAAATTGAGATATCATGATGAAACTTGGTACACGTATTCCTTGGCTCCATAAGAAGGTTAAGTTCGAAGATGGGCAAAATCGGCCCACTGCCACGCCCACAAAATGGCGGAAACCGAAAACCTATAAAGTGTCATAACTAAGCCATAAATAAAGATATTAAAGTGAAATTTGGTACAAAGGATTGCATTGGAGGGGCATATTTGGACGCAATTGTTTTTGGAAAAGTGGGCGTGGCCCCGCCCCCTACTCAAGTTTTTTTGTACATATCTCGGAAACTACTATAGCTATGTCAACCAAAGTCTACAGAGTCGTTTCCTTCAGGCATTTCCATGTACAGTTCAAAAATGGAAGAAATCGGATAATAACCACGCCCACCTCCCATACAAAGGTTATGTTCAAAATCACTAAAAGTGCGATAACCGACTAACAAAAAACGTCAGAAACACTAAATTTTACGGAAGAAGTGGCAGAAGGAAGCTGCACCCAGGCTTTTTTTAAAAATTGAAAATGGGCGTGGCGCCGCCCACTTATGGACCAAGAACCATATCTCAGGAGCTACTAGACCGATTTCAATGGAAATTCGGTATATAATATTTTCTTAACACCCTGATGACATGTACAAAATATGGGTGAAATCGGTTCGCAAACTTACGCCTTCTTCCAATATAAAGCTATTTTGAATTCCATCTGATGCCTTCTCTGTATAATACGAGTATAAACATTAGGAACCAATGATGATAGCGGAATAAAACTTTACAAAAATACGGTATTTGAAAAATATGTAAATGACGTATTATGAAATCTCGATTATCACTTTACCATGCGAGAGTATAAAATGTTCGGTGACACCCGAACTTAGCCCTTCCTTACTTGTTTTCAAAATTTTTATCCCAGGTGTACCTTTTGTTACTGCGATCCGCTGTGTCAAATTACAGTTATATAACTTAACTCAGTACTTAGTTATGTCACTTTATAGGCTTTCGCTTAATGGCGTCTAATGAGCAGTGGTCCCAATCCGTCTATCTACAATACCAAACTTCTTAAGGTGCCTAGGAATATATATACCAAGTTCCATCACGATATCTTAATTTTTAATAAAATATTCGGTTACGCCCCGACTTAACTCCTTCTTACTAGTTTAGTTTACATTCACCCAGTTCTAAGAAGAGAAAGCTGTTTTTATTCTATTATATGCCTACAAAACAAATCATAGAATATATTTTACCACTATCATCGAGCTTGTGAAGTACATGTTCTGAAACCGTTAATTAGCAGCTGCTAAATATGTACATAATAGCATTCGCGTATTTTACCATTCAACTATTCCCAGTTATTAATTAGAGTTCACATCACAAATTGCGATTGTTGAGCGCTGATTTTCATATGCTAATACGCGAACGGTATCCATGTACATACTTACATGTTTTTATATAAATAAGTGTGAAAATGTGTAAAAATTATTGGCAAATTAATGATAATAATTAAATAATTAAATATGCATACGCTATAGAAGCTAACCCATTCCATACTCACTCACATTCATATATACATATCTACATACCTACATATGTACTCGCATGCAACTAAATAACCGCAAACTCTTTGAAAAGACAAATATGCACATTAACAGTAACATTAATTTCGGAGAAACCACATACAAACACATTAATAACAAAGTAAAACAATAATATATTTTTTGAAAATGATTTCGTAACGAGGGCAGACCGCTAAGTACTCAGGTTATAAAAAGCTCGAAAATGACAATAGCTTGCTCAACTTGACCCAAGCGATGCTTTAACTTTATAAGGATATCTGAAAAATACATTTTCTGAAGTTCTGTAAAATAAGCCTTCATAGCGGCCGACTCAAATTTCGGACCGACGAAAGACATTTTCGAATTTGAAAACAAGCAAATTCACTGGAAGGGACAGCACTTCATACTTTATTTCGAGTAAGTTAGCGTGTGACGACGTCGGAGATGTGCAACAGTGCTTTGTGCTTCAACATTTCTGCAATTCAGCATCGAATACGTAAACAACTCGTCTTTCTCCAGGCGGTCGATGTAAATCTCGCCTTCCAAACAGCAGAAAACTGTGATCTCACTCTCTTTACTGGTCGATAGCACAGTCTTCGCTTTCTTTGAAACAGGTTGTCTGGCTGAAGTACACTATTCTTTAATCTCTTCCTGCCGTTTTTGAAGCACCTGCGTTTTTGGCTCATCAAAAACTGTGATGTGACAGCTTTGAAATCAGTTAAGCTAATTATACATAATCATTATTGACGCTCTCCAAAGAAAGAAGAGAGTCTTTTATGCAAATACTCTTCGATTCCACTTCCAAACTTAAGAGTCGGTTAATGACTAACCGACGGTCAAAACTAAACTTCAACGCCATCGGGCGGTTGTGCTTGTACTTATCGGTCTACGCTCGTATGCATAGATAAATAATGAATCAATGATACAATCTCAAGAGCTACACTGAAATAAACTCGTCTCAAACCAAACTGCTAAAAAAACTAATTCCTCCAACTAAACTACCATATAAAGGACATCACAAAATATACTATAAAGGTGTTAAAAAATCTTATACTGACTTGCTTTTAAATTGATGTAAACAGTATTAAGTTTTAGATAATTTCGTCTATTTAGGAACTAGCATCAACACCAACAACATTGTCAGCCTCGAAGACCAACGCAGAATATCTCTTGCCAACAGGTGCTACTTCGGACTAAGTAGGCAATTGAAAAGTAAAGTCCTCTCTCGACGAACAAAAGCTAAACTCTATAAGTCGCTCATAATTCCCGTCCTGCTATATGGTGCAGAGGCTTGGGCGATGACAGCAACCGATGAGTCGACGTTACGAGTTTTCGAGAGAAAAATTCTGCGAAAGATTTATGGCCCTTTGCGCATTAGCCACGGCGAATATCGCATTCGATGGAACGATGAGCTAAACGAGATATACGACGACATTGACATAGTTCAGCGAATTAAAAGACAGCAGCTATGCTGGCTAGGTCATGTTGTCCGGATGGATGAAAACACTCCAGCTCTGAAAGTATTCGACGCAGTACCCGCCGGGGGGGCAGAGGAAGAGGAAGACCTCCACTCCGTTGGAAGGACCAAGTGGAGAAGGACCTGGCTTGAATATCTAACTGGCGCCACGTAGCGAAAAGAAGAAACGACTGGCGCGCTGTTGTTAACTCGGCTATAATCGCGTAAGCGGTGTCTACGCCAATTAAGAAGAAGAAGAAACAGTATTAAAAATTTAATAAATATCTAATAAGATATTATGCTTATTTCTTTTTTCGAAAAATATGTTTACCATTTTGACAGAAATCTGACAATTGACACTCACTCTGTGGGAGATCGCTATGTGACAGTTACCAGTTGCATAGAAAACGATAATTGGCAGCTCTTTCGTTTCATACTAGTTGTAAGGTAGGCTGCAACTAGTTCATTTCACTACAAGGGATCCCCCAACAGTTTTATAAATGTACGCGTGGGAGTAATATATTGTTTGTTTATGCGCGGCAGAGAATTTTTTTTTTGCTTGAATGCTCATAAATTGCAAGGAAATTTCAATTAAAATTCCATTAATTAATTGCGTGTAATTAAATGCCGCACAAAAAACCTTTTGTATTCACAAGGAATGCATTGAAAAGCTCTCAGGTATTTTGACATTTAAAGTTGTGGTCGTTAAACAGCGAAAAACACTTCGTTTGGCCTATTTGCAACATTCCTGTTGCGTTTTTTAAGGAATCTTATGTATTTCATTTGATCAAATGGAAATATTTTAGATATTAATCACTATGTAGTTATCTATGTGATTTTATAGGTTTGACCGCAATAGAACTTTCAGCTTTCCGCTAAATAAACGAGAATTAATAAGGCATGCATGGGTTCCTCAATAATAATAAAGAGGGGTGAGGGAGAATCTTCCGCTATAGTAAAACAGCATGCACGATGAATTTTGAACGCTGTATAATACAATTAGTATTATCTAACTTGACTGGACTTAGGGAACAGTTTGCCTACGTTATAAGCCCTTAACTTCGGCTGCTTTAGCTTGTATTTTAACCTGCCGTTAAGCATTACTTCGCAAGACCACGCTAGGTAAGAATCCCTCTTCATAAACTCCTTGCGGGATTATTCGGCTGGTCTTAGCTTCTCCGCTGCCGTTCTTTTATTCTGAGTTTTTGGATCGCTATTGCAGCACACTCTTTCAATTTCGCCCATACCATTTGATTGCAGCATGTGACTTATAATATTGTCGGATGCCATCCTTTGGTTTGTTATTCGTTCCATGGTAGTGCTCTCCACTACATATCTCGAGCAGGGAGAAAAAGATATGATCCGCGTTTTCACTGCTGCAGAAAGAACATTTTGCTTCATCGTGGCCGAATCTGTGAGATACCCCCTGAAACAGCAATGGCCCGTCAAGAGTTGCGAGAGATAAAAGTCTCCCTCGCCGTGTTGTCTCTCAATCCAGGTTGGTACGTTCTTAATGAGCATATGCGCCCATCTATATTTTTCTGTCGCATCCCATTGCCTTTGCCACTCTTCGAGGCTCGCCTGTCTCTTAATTTTTCGCTCGTCGGCCGTAAGGCGCCTATTCATAGCTTTAGATTTTAATAGACTCTACTTAGCTCTGAAACCATTAAATCCGGCGGCATAAGACCAGATATGATGGGAGACCATTCTAAACGCACAGGCTACTTTAATGACCCTGGACACTACCTTTGCCACCCCGTAACATTTATTTTTTGACGCCATGTTATCTCCCATATATTTTAGTTTAGTTTTCGTGAGCCAGTTGAACAAGTTTTGAGTTTGGGAAAGTTTTTTTGCAACGATCTTTGCAGCAATGTTATCCTCATAGCCAATTATTTGGGTCTTATTTGGTAACAGTAGACGTAACACTGTACGTATAGTACATAGCAATGGACCCAATACGGAGTTCTGCGGTACTCCACATGTCTCCAAATAGCTTTTTGAACCTTCGTTTTCACCACTTTTTCTAGCAGCTTAGCAGAGGTTGGAGCCTGGTTTCTACATTACACGCCGTGCTCGTCTAAAGGGGTCAGCTTCGATGCTATATCCGCTAATGTTCGGCGGTCTTCTGTACAGCTCCGCTTCTAGCATCGTGCCGCCAGGGCTTTGAATGCCGTCGCTCGTCATGCAATCACATACACTGCTACTATTGCTATTGTTATTTTTTCTCAATTCATCCTCCATTACTTTTTTGTTTCTTCCAGTTGATTGTTGAGTTAATCAGGTTGAATACCTGATACTGTTAAATTGAGTACGAATTTTATGCCTTCGTATTTCATGTTCTCATTCGAGCGTGAAATCTGTTTAACTTTGAGGAACAATGATGACCTACGATTTATCTACTAACCAAACAAACTGACTGATTTAGCAGGTTTCTTCTTGCATTATACTCAAATAAAAATAGAGATATCTTGTAATAAAACCAGAAATTTCATTTACTTAATCCCGTACAAATTTATATTCCAAACATTGGTCCTGCCAAGTTTTTTCTATTAATACTATATATTTTGAAAACAAAAACAAGAAAAAACGTTAACTTCGGCTTCACTGAAGTTAATATACCCTTCATAGGTGCATTTCTTTTAGTAACTATGTGTTCAGTTTGTATGGAAGCTATATGCTATCATAATCCGATCTGAACAAATTTTTCAGAGATTATATTATTACCTTAAGCAGTAATCCATGTCCAATGTCGTGAAGATGCCACGTCAAATGCGAAAGTTTTCTATACAAGCCCTTGATTCCGATCGTTCGGTTTGTATGGCAGCTATAGTGAGCCGATCTGAACAATTTTTTCCAATATTACATTATTTCCATAAACAATAACTCATACCACATTTCAAGAAGATATATCGTTAAATGAGGAAGTTTCCCATGCAAGCATTTGATTCCGATCATTCAGTTTATATGGCAGCTTTATGCTATAGTTAAACGATCTGAACAATTTCTTCGGAGATTACATTGTTGGCTTTGAAAATAACCTGTGCCAACTTTTGTGAAAATACATTGACAAATGCGAAAGTTTTTCATACAAGAACTTCATTCCGATCGTTCAGTTTGTATGGCAGCTATATGTTATAGTGGACCGATATCGGCAATTCCGACAAATGAGCAGCTTCATGAAGAAAAAGGACGTTTGCAAAATTTCAAACAATATTTTAAAAACTGAGGGACTAGTTCGTATATATACAAACAGACGGGCATGGCAAATCGATTCAGCTCAACATACTGATAAGTGATCACTTATATATAGTACTTTATAGGGTCTCCGACGCTTCCTTCTGGGTGTTAAAAACTTCGTGGCAAACTTAATATACCCTGTGGTACAAAAAAAACATACTCTGCTGCTTAAAAATAAATTCTATTCATTAAGCAATTTTTATAAAGTCCTCTGAGTACTGGAAACAATTGACTTGAACGATAACAAAATAATCAGACATTAGTCATTCTTCATCGATTCGGCAAGCATTAGCGAGTAACAAGTTATTCTACCAAACTGGTAGCGACTGCAATTCACCTTTGCGTTAACATGGCACTTGGACAGTTGTGTGGGCTTCATTGTTTGATGGAGAATACTTATAACCCGTTTTTAGAGCAAACATGTACATTAGGGCGGTTCAAAATTTTAAAACTTTGAAATGTTGAAGTGCTCTTTGATTTTTTGGATCCTTTTGGTGAGAAAATAACTGAAAAAAAATTTGAGCTCATTCGGATAAGATTTAGAACTGCCTCAAAGAATTCGAAATTCACTAATATATGCTAAATCAAAAAAAAAAAAAAAAAATTTATATAATTTGTACATACATATGTCTTATTTTACTGGAAAATCATTGGTAAATACATTTTTAATTATATAATTCATATTATTTCATTTTTTGTTACATATTTTCACATTCAAATATTTTGAAACAAAGTGCTTTTATTACAATTAAGGAACTTTTTACGGTGACACTCCACAACTTGTAATAGAAATTTTTTTTCGCTCTCGTTTGTCGTTAAGGAGTGATTAAAATTTGTTGCTAGAGCAATTGCTCTTTCAGCACTATCATTTACTACTTTCAAAGCCATTATATATTTTTTTGCTTCATTAAAAGATTTGCTTTGACTCCACGAGTCTATGTCTTCATTTAGAAAAGTGACATCCAATTTCAATATTTCAAATAATATATTATATATATATATATATAATATCACTCAGATCTTCTGTACCAATATATTTAACAAATCTTTTAACAGGCTTTTGCATTTTGAGCTCATTTATTCGAGTCACCATCAAACTTTTCATTGTTTTAGGTACCAAATCTGAGAAAAGGGCAATTGGAGCTAGTTCTTCGCTTAAATACCATAAGTGTCGACTTAATGCAGCTGTTGTGGACTCTGATATTATTTTTGATATGGTGCTATACTCAGAAAAATATTTTATTAGATTTAAGTCATTATAAGGTGCGTCACAGGCATTTGGACTTTGTATCCAAGCTTTTACGTATATTAATGTAATAAATATATCGAACTCAACACAAGCCTTTTGCTGGGGTTCATTAAGATGGAATTGACTTCGAAAAAGGCAAATTTTTAGAACATAGAGCAATTTTGACATCCAACGCGCGTGATGAAATGCGCCAGGAGTACGAAAACTGATACCGCGTGGAGGAGTTTCTCCCAAGAATATCAACGTTAGTTCTAATAATTAACGGTAATCTTCTCTTAACAATTGCTCTGCATTTTTCTTTTAAATATCGCTTGCAAAAGCTATTGCTTCTATTTTAAATGAGAGTAATTCATTACTTATTCGACTATCAGAACATTTCTCGTATTCGCTTCGATTAATGTTTGGCCAAAATTCCCGAAATGAACTAAATATTTTTACGCCGGGGCCAGATGTTGAACCAAATAATGCTTTAAAAACATCTCCGCAAATTACTTCAAAGATATGGTGCCGACAAACTAGCCAAAATAATTCTTTTTCAGTTTCTGCTCCAAAAGAACGCATGCTCCT
>NW_024396030.1:0-7260 GCF_016617805.1 Bactrocera tryoni
ACATACCACGATTTTTCTGGTCAAGCGGCTTCAGTTCTTGCGTTTGATCTTGCAAGGATGTAGGCCAAGATCTTTTCACAATATTCGCCACAACAATGCCCAAAGCTTGAGAACGACGCGTGAGCGACTGATTTGGGTCTTCCTCAATTGATGCGCTAGCGGCAGCAATAGTCTCGACACTACGTGCACTTCTTTGTCCCACTGGCACGGGAACATTTTGTACTGTGCCTGTGGATATAAATTGATGACGACCATAAATTGGACGTAGCGCTCTTAAGACTGAGGCCACTGTTTCTGAATTTCGTTGGTAAACTTTAATAATTTCGACCCGTTGTTGCATATATACCCTTTCCAAGATGAAATGGCAAACCTTACTGAAGAGAAATGATAAAAGAGCGGGAAAAAGAATAGCGTCGTTCGGTCTACTTTTGTAGTGTCCTTATTGAAAAACCCGTTATAAGGCGGTTAAAAGCTCACCATCAACTGACATTTCATTATATTTATGTAAAATATTCAAACAAATTGCAAAAACATTTCGTACGCTTTTTTTGGTTAAAACCAATAATTTAGTTAAAGAAAGACTACTCTTTAAATTGGAAACCACCAGTTTTTTAACGAATCATTTTTTTCGACAAAAATGTCAGAATCTGGTAATAAAGCTGTCTTCCACTGAAACATGATTATATATTATAAATAACGAAAATTGGGTGTTTATAAGCTCGAACAAAACTTTACTTTATATATTCTGTAAGATGTGTATGGTAATTAAATGTTGCTCAAAATTGGCTTAAGCATAAGAAAATCTACATTTGTTATATTCACAAATCTTGAAAATTGAAAAGCAGATTTAATCAGAATCAGAAAACTTCGTTGTTATAGTTACCGATGTAATTACACACTACAAGTAAATAGTAGTACTTGTAGTAACCTCGACTGTACTGAAGCTATTACACTCTTTACAAATGCCATATTTTACAAAATAAAAGGGTATAAAAAGATCTCTAGTGAGGAATTGAATTTGATCAGTCAATTTGTATGGAAGGTTTATGCTCTAGTTCTCCAATCCGAGCAAATTCTGCAAATATGATAGTGTTACCTTGAAAAATAATCTTTGCCAGTTTTTTTGGTTTTCCGAACAAGGACTGGATTCCGGTCGTTCAGTTTCTATGGTAGCTTCATGCTATTGGTGTTCGACTTCGGTGATTCCGAGAACTGAACAAGTAATACAAAGACGTGTATAGACGTTCAGGTCGATAAATAGAGCAGACTCTAACGCATTAGTCGGCATATAGATGGCGCTACCAGGGGGCGCTAGATTCAAAAAGTTTCTGTTTACTTTGGAACGCACCTTGTTTATCACAAGAAATCAATAACTAAATACGTAAGAGACATTAAATTTACTTCCAGGATTGTGTGGAGGTCTTTATACGAGTTTATGTAAGCCTTGGACAATAGGCATGAGGTCGCCCACTTTTAGGTAACATCACATATCTCAGGACCTGCTCAACCAATTTTAACCGAATTCAGTGTATGATATACGTATTGCTTTCGCATTCCTATGTTTCAGCAAGAAAATGAACGAAATCGGACTGCAATCACGTCTACTTCCCATATAAGACAATTTTAAATTCCATCTGACTATTTCCTTTTTATTGTACAAATCAAGAATCACATAATCACATAAAAGTAGAAGCTCGTTGCAATATATGCAACAATATCATATTACACTAGTACTCCAGCGCATGGGTCTAAAAATATCGAAATTCAAAACTTCAAATATTCATAACGGCGACAAAAACTGATTATATGTATTGTATTTCGCAGGTAGTTTATGTGGAAAATATGTAAATGTTGAGTACACAACTATTTGTAGATATTGCGCGCATTACTCATTCAGCTGCAGTGTAGATTTCTATCACCTTTGCTTATGCAACGCGCACAAATGCACAAAAAAACGACACACACACACGCTGGCGCTGCTGCCGCCTTGAGTACACAACTATTTGTAGATATTGCGCGCATTACTCATTCAGCTGCAGTGTAGATTTCTATCACCTTTGCTTATGCAACGCGCACAAATGCACAAAAAAACGACACACACACACGCTGGCGCTGCTGCCTAGGAATGCGGAAAAGGAAATATTCATAAAGCTTAATGGCAAATTGGAATTGCCAACTACATGCCGCCGTGCGAGCCGCCCAACCAGCTTTACATGCGACCCTGCAGCAACCCCCCCGACGGTCGAGCTCCCCGAACGGCAGTCTACAATGGAGCGCAGAAAACATGACTATAATGACACGAACGTGTAACTAAAGCTGCAGCATCAACGCTGTGTATGAATGTGTGTGTGTGTGTGGCAACTAAAACACGAGTTGCTGGAAAATTTAGCCGGAAAAACGTTG
The DNA here is from genome assembly GCF_016617805.1 of Bactrocera tryoni. NCBI lineage: Eukaryota > Metazoa > Arthropoda > Insecta > Diptera > Tephritidae > Bactrocera > Bactrocera tryoni. The sequence goes on from NW_024396030.1 coordinate 2,404, forward strand.
CAACGCTTTGCTATCATCACAGCCAGACGTTGTTGTGCTTGCTATTGCTGTTGTTGTACAATTTTTCGACACTGCACAACTACAATTTGACACTTTTACGGCAAGCGCACAGCTATTTGTGTGGTTATCAGTGTGTGTGCTTGCAATATTTTGCATTTGTGTGCATGACAAGCCGAATACCTGCTACATATGCACTTCCAGCTGCCTTTGTATGTGTAAAGGTACTTGTACACACACATATTTAAACTCGTATTTGTCGGTGCTCACAGCCTGCTCGAGCAAATGAGCATTTCCAGTGCCTGCCCTCGCTGTACGCCAGCTCATTGGCACACTGATGTTGCAGCACTTATCTTGGAAATTTTGAAAAATCAGCATCTGCAGTGTGTAAAACATGCACAACAAACACGAAACTCATACAAACGCACATGCACAAACACATGTACGCTGAAGAGTTAAGCGCGCAGCAAAGGCAAATTGCAGTTCGATTGTAATGATGGAGGAGATAGCTTTGTTATTATCGCAGGTTGCAGCAAATTGTTGCATGTACCTCTACTCACAACACACACATACATTTATACCAGCTTACAAGTTCACATAAGATTATGTAAGTTTAGTTATAGTAAGTAAGCGTACTTTCTGGTGCAAATTGTGTTCGCACATCCCTGCTGCTCTTGCTTAGCATTATTTTGCCCTACTTCCTTTATGCAACTTCGCATTCGTTTCGAATTCGGTTGTCGAGTTCATTGTCAATTTGTTCTGAGATGTCATTAGAAATAATAACGTTGTTGATGTGCTCTTAGCACCTTTACAACAACTGCATTTCAATGGCACAAACAGCTTGCCTCGCACAGCACTCAGTTTCAAAGGAAACGAATTCTAATTAGGAAACTGTAAATATTCGTCATTACAAATCTTTGCACAGTTTTCAAAGTTTTACACCGTAAAGCATATTCGGATTAGCAACTACAGTTGCCCCGTCACTAAAATTTGATGTGGTCGATACATCCATTTTCACTGGCATAATGTTCTGTTTTCTTTGCGATAATTCACCAATAGTAATCTCGAAATACTCATATTTTTGGAACATCTTAAATTTATTGCAAGACTAAGTAGATGGTAACCAATCGAATTACCTTTGGCGACCCGCAAGGGAGCAGTCCATCTCCGCTAATAAGGGTCACTACGATCAATTACTTAGCCTGATGCTGATAATCTTAAAGTTGTCTGCTACGCATATAGCTGATGGCTCTGATCAATTGGTGGTGGAACATGGTAGAACAAGGACTTACCAGATTTCTTTCAAACTGAAGATGTGGTTATAACAAGGATCTAGATCATACGGCAATTATGTAAGGCGAACTGTCATATTTGCAAAAATTTGTAAATAGGCAGTCAATAGTGAACAGGATTTTAATCCCCGGTACTATCAACATATGAAATGAGGAAAATGGGAAGAGTTCACCACGAGGACATCCAAATTATAATCTGATTAATACGATAAATGATAGAAAAACTCAACACGTCTTGCCACTCATTCAATAAGTAGTGGTTCCGAAAAGTGCTTTGGAATAAATAGAGAACTTAGCGTCAGAAACGAGTGAAGTCTTTAACGGCGGAATATGCCATTAAGACATAATATGTTTCACGGTTTTCATATTTAATTTATATTGAGTTAAGCTGTGAACCCCTATAAATTTAACGCTAGCTTAAGTGCAGTGGGTTGTAGTCGAGAATTCTGCTAATTTTTAGTTAAAGAACCAACTGACCTATGAGATCGTGCGACAGCATGTAATTTCATTCCTTAATCTGCAAATATAACAAAGTCCATCAACGTCTTTGAGCAATAATCAGCGAGAAGACTAGTTCGTTATTGAAACTCGCTTAGATAAAAAGTTATGCCGCTCTCGATTAGTTGACAAATCATCACTCGTGGCATTTACATACGCTGCAACCATCCTCTGTGTAAATTACTATCGCCTCTAATTCTCTTTAAATGCGAAGCAAACGGTTTCTAACTGAGATCATCATTGCGGTTAAAACTAACGGTGATCCAAGAGTTTGACCCCAACTTCCCTTAGATAGACCTTCGAAGTCTTTGATGACTCTGGTGTACAATTACACAATTCAGATCGAAGAACTTGTACGGTCTAAACCTACATCTATATTAGGTCCTTAATACGGAAGAACCTTCGTGCATGTCCGACGCAATTGGTAGAGTGTACGAAAGCATAGTAAAAAGCCGCTAGAAGTTAGCAATCCAAAAAGCTGGCGGTTTATCAGAAAGAAAATACGGCTTTATAAAAAAGAGGTCCACTACTCACACACTAATAAGTGACAAAAGATAGAAAGGTGGTACAAAAAAATATTGCGCGCTAATAACCCTGGATGTGAAGAATGCGTTCAACTCCGCAAATTAGGAGTAAGAGTTCTATATGAAATACGCGCTCCTCATTATCTGATATACATGTATACTATAATGAGTTACTTTCAAAATAGGAGATTATTATTTCATATGGACGAGTACACTCAGAGCTAAACTATCTCCAGTAGAATACCGCAAGGCTCAACTTAGGCCCACTACTATGGAACCTGATGTACGACGGGATGCTAAAAATACATCAACCAAAAAATGTGAAAACCTCCGCCTCAAATGCAATTTGCGCCGATTGTTTGCTACCATGAGTCTAAATTTTATTCAGAGAATTAAATTACATCGTTTCGATATTTTTTTATAAACATTTTTAGTGTCACCTGAGGAAGATAGAGAGATACCAATATATCGTCACGTAAAATGCAAACGTATCATCAAAAAGTCGAACTTGAGTTTTTTATTGCTTACGACTCACTGTATCATGTCTTATACATGGAGCATAAATTTTTTAGCTTCCGCTGTCAGATATAACCGATATATTACCAATATGTAACCAATATATAACCATTTTATAACCAAAACTCATTTTTTTGTTTCAAGACGAGTATTTTCCATTATAACGTTTTCCTTCGCTTCTAGACTTATGAAAGGTGATGTTACGTTATTTTGCTTTTTAGGTGACAATATACTTTAATTTCTACAGCAAATTGAGTTTCAAGTTCGCAATATTCATATTAATACAAGTTTTTAGTCGATCGGTCGCCTTCAAAAGGTTGTCCTACAGTCAGTTGGCAGGTAAGAAAGCCTTGAGCTGCTTTTGCAGCGACTTTGCTTAAGTCTAATGTTCTCTACCACATTTTTGAGTTACAGTGAGAGAAAAAAAAGAAAGGACGCTAATACATTTAGGGATAGCCTGGACGGCCAAACCAGCCGCCAAAGAAATGTTGAGTCGATCTTTAAGAGTTGCTGTGTGCTTCTACTATTTCACTCGAAAGGCGAAAATTTTCACAGTCTCACAGTTTTTAACAGAAAGCCATCACTCCAAAGAATACTTTCATTGATTCTATAGCTTTTACGACCTTTTTTTGAATAATAATTGCCAGTTCACAAATAACTTAAGTTGATAAAGTATGAAGAATTGACTGACTAAACCGCATGCCAATTCAAATGTATCGATATTGACTTCCGCACCCATAGTATTAGAATTTTCTTATGTAGATTAAAGACTGACACCATTATTACACGTTTCAGAAATTTAGAATCATATAAAAGAAGTTCATGACAACTTTTAATAGTACGGTTATCTTAAAAATTTTCAAAGAGGATACATATGCGCTTAAGCACTGTATTGACCTTAAGTTCGTCTTTAGACAGGAACTTTTTGGCACTTTTAATTCCTTAAAACTTTATTTCTCGCAGAAAAGTCTCTCTCTTTTTCTATTAGTTTACAAATCCCAGGCGCCATCTTCGCAACGGAAGCACTATATATATGTAGATAAGGCAACGAAAAAGTGAGTTGGCCAAGCTGGGAGCCTCTTTAGGCGAGGGGGAGTTAATACTATGTACATTGAGAACGTTAAAAATAGAGTTTTATAATAGTTTTGAGCAAATAGCTGAGAGCAGATGGAAATCAATAATCAACAGCAAGATACGACGCTGGCTGAGCAGAGAACAGATGTCTTGCTCATAAGCTTCAGGAAAATTGAAGAAATACAGTTGAAGTACCTTGGTGTAATAGTGGACTCAAGACTCAAGCAGCACTTGGAAAATACGACAGGTAAAACAAATTAAATCTATAATGCTTTATCTAGAATGATGGCAAATAAAGGCCCGCCGACAATTTTTAATAGCAAAGGTAAAGAGATCAGTTAAACTGTATGCGGCTTCAATATGGATACCGTCGCTAGACATAAAACCATATGCTAGACCAATTAACGCAGTGCATACTATATGCTTTCTGTAACACGCGTGATAAGTACTTTCTGAACTATATCAAAGGACGCTGCTGAGGTATTAGCCAGTATGGCGCCGATTGACATCCAGGGAGACGAATTCGTTTAACATACACTTTATCAGAGACCGCAGCAAAAAGAGAGAAGAGAATCAAAAGCATTACACGAGGGGCCAACTTCATGCAAAGGACGGTGGACTCAGAGACTGAATCCGTATATACATTCGTGGATAGACAGACAACATGGAGACCTGGACTTCCACCTAACCCAAATTCTCAGCGGCCATAGGTGCTTTAGAAGCTACCAAAACAAATATCGTCATTACTTTAGTCCATTTGTCCGATCCGTACAGAGTGTATAGAAGACTCTGAACACGTACTCGGTTTTCAAGTAAAAGGGAAAAACAAAAAACCACACTTGGAGGTAGCCACACGGCGGAAAATTTTACTGCACTTATGTGCGCGTTCTCTGTAAAATGGAAAGCTGCCAGCGAAGTGGCAAATCTAATTATGACAAGATTGAGATTAGTTGTCA